>NW_027596486.1:0-273264 GCF_964194155.1 Cetorhinus maximus
TCTCCCTCTCGTCGCCCAATCTCCCTCTCCCCGCCCCCTCACCCTATCCCTCTCCCCACACCCTCTCCCTCTTCCCGCCCCCTCTCCCTCTCCCCGCCCCCTCTCCGTTTCCCCACCCCCCTCCCTTTCCCACCCACTCTCCCTCTCCCCGCCCCCTCGCCCCACCCCCGCCCCCTCTCCCTCTCCCCGTCCCCCTCCCTCTAACCGCCCCCTCTCCCTCCCCCGCCCGCTCTCCCCCTCCCCGCACCCTCTCCCTCTACCTGCCCCCCCTCCTTCACCCCGCCCCCTCTCCCTCTACTCGCCCCATCTCCCTCTACCAGCCCCCTCTCCCTCTAACCACACCATCTCCATCTACCCGCCCCCTCTCCCTCTACCCGCCCCCTCTCCCACTTCCGACCCCCTCTCACTATCCACGTCCCCTCTCACTCTCCCCACACACTCTCCCCATCCCTACCCCCTCTCCCTCTCTCTGCACCCTCTCCCTCCCCCCACCCCCTCTCGCTCCCCCCGCCCCTTCTCCCTCTCCCCGCCCCCTCACGCCCTCCTCACCCCGTCTTCCGCCCTCCGCTCCCTCTCACTCTCCCCGCCCCCTCTCACACTTTCCGCCCTCTCTCCCTCTCCCCACTCCATCTCACTCTCCCCGCTCCCTCATCCTCTCTCCGCCCCCTCAACCACTCCCCACCCCATCTCCCTCTCTCCACCCCCTCTCCCATTCTCCGCCCCCTTACCCTCTCCCTGCTCCCTCTCCCTCAACTCGCCCCTTCTCCCACATCGCCCCCTCACCTTCTCTCCTCCCCCTCTCCCACTCCCCACCCCCTCTCTCTCTCCCCGCGTCCTCTCCCTCTCCCCACTCCCTCTCTAACTCCCCGCCCAATCTCCCTCTAGCTGCCCCCTCTCCCTCTCTCCACCCTCTCTCCCACTCCCCGCCCCCTCTCTTCCTCTCGCCGCCCACTCTCCCTCTACCCGCCCACTCACCCTCTCCCTGCCCCCTCTCCCTCTCCCCGCCCCCTCTCCCTCTCTCCGCCTCCACTCTCTCTCCCGCCCCCTCTCCATCTCTCCACCCCCTATCCCACTGTACGCCCCCTCTCACTCTCCCGCCCCCTCTCCCTCTCCCTGCCCCCTCTCCATCTCCCCGCCCCCTCTACCTTTCCCTGCCTCTTCTCCCTCTCCCCGCCCACTCTCCCCCTCCCCGCCCCCTCTTCCTCTCCGCGCCCCTCTCCCTCTCCCCGCCCCCTCTCCCTCTCTCCGCCCCCTCTCCCACTCCCTTCCCCCGCCCCCTCTCCCTCTAACGGCCCCCTCTCCCTCTAACCACCTCCTCTCCCTCTACCCTCTCCACTCCCTCTCCACGCCCCCTCATCCCGTCCCCTCTACCCGCCCCCTCTTCCCGTCCCGTCACCCCATTCCTTCCGCCTCTACCCTAACTCTCTCCCTCACCCAGCCCCCTCTCCACGCCGCTCTCACTCTCCCCCTCTCACTCAAGACGCCCCCTCTCCGTTTCCCCGCACACTCTCCCATTCCCCGCCGCCTCTAACTTTCCCTCTCCATCCCACTTCATGGTCTCCCCGCCCACTCTCTCCGCCCACACTTTTACTCTCTGCTCCTTCTCCCACCCTCCTCGCCCGCTATCCTTCTCCCCGCCCCCTCTGTCACTCCCCGCCCCCTCTCCCACACCGCGCCCCCTCTCCCTCTCCCCGCCCCGTCTCCAACTCACCGCCCCCTCACACTCTCCCCGCCCCCTCTCCATATCCCCGCCTCGTCTCCATCTCCCCTCGCCCTCTCCCCGCCAACTCTCCCACTCCCTCCCCCCACTTCACAGTCTCCCCGCGCACTCTCTCTGCCCACTCTTTTTCTCTCCGCCCCTTCTCCCCCTCTCCCCACCCCCTCTCTCTCTCCCCGCCCCCTCTCCCTATCCCCGCCCCCTCTCCCTATCCCCGCCCCCTCACACACTGCCCGCCCCCTCTCCCTCTCCCCGCCCCCTCTCCCTATCCCCGCCCCCTCACACACTGTCCGCCCCCTCTCCCACACCGCGCCCCCTCTCCCTCTCCCGCCCCCTCTCCCTGTCCCCGCCCCCTCTCATTGTCCCTCTCAGTTCATTCCACATTTGGGCAGCCTAATTGTCCACTCACTGTCCGCGCATGTGCATCTTGCTCACATTCCGCTCATGTGCCGCCCGCTCGCATCCCCCGCATGTGCAGCCCGCTCTCTGTCCGTGCATGTGCAGCCGGCTCGCAGTCCGCGCATGTGCAGACCGCTCGCAGACAGCGCATGTGCAGCCTGCTCGAGGTCCACGCATGTGCAGCTCACTCGTATTCCACGTTTTTGCATCTCTCTCCCATCCCGCGCACGTGCAGCTCGCTCCCATTCCGCGCATGTGCAACTCGCTCCCCTTCTGCGCATGTGTAGCTCGCCACCTGACGATGTCAATCCTGGAAATGGAGGTTTTCTGTTCAATGGGTTAGAACAGGAGCGGAGTTGGATTAAATTTACAGATCAGTTAAAGAGGTAGCGGCAAAATCATGGACCAAATGGTCTCATTCTGAGCTGTATCATTCTTTAATCCGATGGTTCATGTGATTTTTGTTTCAGTTCTGGTGGATGGAAGATCCCAGACTCTGATGTCTCAGGCTATCACTGCTCCACACACCTTCCAGGCTGGTTACAGGGTAATTTCAGACTTTCTAATATCAGATTTACATTCACTGTCCAGCACTGTTCACATCCCTTACATTCTTCAATATTTATAATCCTCATTTCAGGTTCACATCCCACCCTGGGAGAGGGGGTGGTAAACAGGACAGTTTGTTTTACTTGGCAACTAAATCCCTGCTACTGGACACGAGACATAATGATTAAAAACTGCAGCAGTTACTTCGTTTATGAGCTGAAGCCGCCGCCAAGCTGTGAGGCTGCTTATTGCACAGGTACATTGCTGTTTATAAATGACCCAGGAGGGTGACTCTGGATGTGCCGGGTCACTCACTGAAATATTCATGTTCCATCTGCTCCTCGTTGTTGTAAGAACCACAACGTATAAAGGTCTGAAATATAACGTGAACCTTTCACCAAAAGTATAGGGAAATGAATCAGACCCTGTAGTCATCAAGGACAACAAACAGACACACGGTTTGATCAAGGGGTAGGTTTTATAGAGTGTTAGAGGGGGAGAGCGTGTTACAGGGGGAGAGAGGGGTGAAGAGGCGGAGAGGTTTAGGGAGCGATTTCCAATGCTTAGAGTCCAGGCGGCTGAACACACGCCTGCCAATGTCGGGTATCCGGGATTGGAGGAGTAGCGGTTTATTTGAGGGTTGGGGGTCTGGTAGGAATATTATTGCGATTGGGTGTGGGGGCTGTGGGAGTGAACTGTGGACCGGGTGGGTGGGGGTGCATAACCATCAAGGGTTTGGACACCAACATAACGGCCTGCGTCCTCTAACCTCAGAACCGTCTGAGATTTGATACAAATGGGGAAATGTGTGAGGATCCTGTGGAATTCCTGATGCATACACACGCAGTGAAATTGCCCGTGAGGATTAAAGTTAGGATGGGCTGATTCCCGTTGCTGGGACTCTCCACAATTCTCTCTGTTAGAATCACCCAGGACTTCCCATCTCCGGTGGGTGATGGCCTTCGTTCCCGGGGGGTACTCTGGAAGATTCATGGGGAAAACCCCTCGGAGTCCCCATGTGAGGCATACACGGAAATTGCCCCGGAAAATGGAACTTCCGATGGAAAATTTCCCTGCACCATGAGTATCCGACTCTAACATTTAAGATGAGGAATTTGGTTGGTTCTGAGGAATTTAGCAGGGTAGTTACCATCGAAAAGGGAGAAGGGTTAAAACCACTTCCACCTGCTCGGTTATTCTAGGACTGACACCCACCCCAGACCCACACAGGAAGCCTCCCCACGCACTCCCTCCCGCTCACCACCCCGCCTCCCACCACACACCACCCACCCCGCCCCCCAAACATCCTCACCCCCAAATAACCCCAGTTGTAACTCTGATGCACAACTGACTTCTGGATCACCTCCCCAAACCCCAACTACTCTCCCCAAACCCCAGTTCCAGACAGCAGCCCACCCCCCACAACCACAGGCACACGACAGTCCTCCCGATTACCAGGCTACCCCCCGCAAACAGCAACCACCTGCCCTCAGTTTGATGTAGCGACTGAGGGTATTGGGACGTCGTGGCTGGGGGAGAAAGGATTTGAGGAGGGTGAGTGTCGTGAATGAGGTGAGTGGGATGTTGTGGCTGAGAGGATTGGGATATAGTGAGTGAGGGGAGTGGGATTTAGTAAGTGAGGGGAGTGGGATATAGTGAGTGATGGGTGTGGGATATATTGAGAGAAGGGGTGGGATGTACTGACTGAGGGCAGTGTAATGTAGTGACTGAGGGGTGTTGGATTTAGTGACTGGTGTGACTGGGAATTATGTACAGTCATGAGTGACAAAGCAGAATTAATTTGGTGGGGTGCAGACTATATAAAAGATGAAGTGAATCATTTGCTAAACTTTCCTACCAAGTGAATGCTCTCTGGAAGTGCTCCACACGCTTTAATCTCCCATGTCCACTTACTTCATTGCAGATCCACAGACAGCACCAGCTCCAGAACCTGAGGAACACTCGACAGAAGAATTCACTTTCCCTGCTTCTTCTAGACCAACAGCATCTGAAATAACAGGTATCAGGCTGGAGTGGATATTCTACAGAAAATCTTCACACAGTATGATCGCTGAAATCTGATGCTCAAGGTTGCGGGATGTACTGACTGAGGGGAGTGGGATGTAGTGAGTGGAGGAATGGAATGCTGCGGCTGAGGGGAATGGGGAGTTGGAACTGAGGGGATTTGGATTCTGTGATCAAGGGTGACTGAATTTTTGGGATGTAACGACTGTGTGAGTGGGACATAGTGAGTTAGGGGAATGGGATGTAGTGAAGTTGGGATTGAAATTTAGTAACTGAGGGCTGGAATACTAGGTTTTATTTTTTACTTTCTTTATTTTACCATCTTGCCTCATGCAACCTGCTTTCACTTCCAATCTGCTTCTTGCAGCTTTTGACTCTTTAAATCTGAAGCATGTTGCATTTTCTCTTTCCCTAAATCTTAACTTCGTTTACAGGACCTGCTTCAGACTTTCTCCTGTTCCATTCCCCTAACTTTTGTGCTCTTGTCTTCAAGTTGGGTGTGGTTATCTGTTCCCATTGCACCAGCCTCTCTGGCAGCTACTGACAATAAAGTTTCTATTGGGCCTACCAAACTGCCCCTTTTCAGTGCCTTCTGTTTCTCTGGAAAGCTAGCAGAACTCCAACAGCTTCCTAAACAAGATGCTGTCTTTCTTCTTCCGTGTGTGTCTGTGGGAGATACCTACCAGCCTGGACACCTGTTGCTATGTAACAACACCATTTCTTTCTACTGATGTGTTTGCTGAATTTCTTTAGCTGTAAACTCTCATTTGAAATGCAACATTCACTCCGAGAACCTACAAGTGCCAATATAAACGACTTAAAGTCCATATTTACTAAAACATGTGACGTTCACTCGAGCTTCATGTCAAACGAGTGAATTCTCGACTTATCTCCACTCCTCGCTCCCTCATCTCCCGCGTCCATCAATACAGATTCAGAGACTTCTCCAGCTCAGGAGCCCGAGGAACAATCGACGAAAGAATCTGTTGATATAAAACCTACTATTTTAGCGAAGTCTTCAATCTCAGATATCTGTAGGCTGGGGTTGCTGCAAAACAGATTCCTTACTTTAATTGACTCCAGGAGGGTTCTATCAAATGTATCATTCAAACGCTTACAGAGGGAACGTGTAATTATGCCAGAGGATAATGATACGTAATGTTTCGGTGAACTAGAATGTGGTGACTGGGGGGGGGGAGTGAGAAGTAAGGACTGAGGGGGGTGGGATGTGGTGACATATTGGAGTGGGATGCAGCAGCTGAGGAGAGTGGGATGTGGTGACTTAGTGGAGTGTGTTTCAGCGACTGAGCGTAGTGGGATGTAGTGACTGAGGGGAGTGGGATGTAATGACTGAAGGGAGAGGGATGTAGTGATTGAGGGGAGTGGGATGTAATAACTCAGGGGAGAGGGATGTAGTGACTGAGGGGAGTGGGATGTAATGACTGAGGGAAGAGGGATGTAGTGATTGAGGGGAGTGGGATGTAATAACTCAGGGGAGAGGGAAGTAGTGACTGAGGTGAGTGGGATGTAATGACTGAAGGGAGAGGGATGTAGTGATTGAGGGGAGTGGGATGTAATAACTCAGGGGTGAGGGACGTAGTGACTGAGGGGAGAGGGATGTAGTGACTGAGGGGAGAGGAATGTAGTGACTGAGGGGAGAGTGATGTAGTGACTGAGGGGAGAGGGATGATGTGGCTCCCAGGGTGGGAGGCACTGAGTCAGGGGAGTGGGGTGGAATTACAGAAGGGGAACTGACACCGTGTCTCAGGGGAGTCAGGTGGAGTGATTTAGGGGAGAGGGTTTTAGTGACTAAGGTGAGTGGGATTTAGTGACTGAGGGGAATGGAATAGACCAAATGAGGGTAGGAGGCTGGTGGGATTGGAATGTAGTGACTGATGGGACTTGGAGTTAGTCACAGGGGTACAGACAGGAGTGATAGAGCAGGGTAACATTGGTGGTCTTCAAGTGGAATATCTGATTGAATGATGCAGTGAATAATTTCCTCAATTTTCTTACCAATTAAATGATCTCTTGAGTTGATGGGTGCACATCAATCCCCCATGTCTCTTTACTTTATTGCAGATCAAGGGACAACACCAACTCTGGAATCTGAGGAACACTCGAGTCGGAAATCTACACACCCTGAAACAACTAGCCCAACAGGAGCTGAAATACCAGGTATCAGTTTGGAGGAGATATTCCACAGAAAACTTTCACACATCATGTTCACTGAAACCTGGAACTGAAGGCAGTGTGGTGCGCTGATGGAGGGGAGCGGGGTATTGCGACTGAGGGGAATACAGTGAAGTAACTGATAGGAGTGGGATTATAGACTGAGCGGAGTTGGATGCAGTGACTGAG
Source organism: Cetorhinus maximus (assembly GCF_964194155.1). Lineage (NCBI taxonomy): Eukaryota > Metazoa > Chordata > Chondrichthyes > Lamniformes > Cetorhinidae > Cetorhinus > Cetorhinus maximus. The sequence goes on from NW_027596486.1 coordinate 7,052, forward strand.
GGGAGTGCCATGAACTGACTAGGTTGTTTGGGATGTTGTGACTGAATGGAGTTGGATACATTGACAGAAGGAGTTTAAATACACTGTATTAGATGAGCGAGATGCATTGACTGAGGGGATAATTAAGTTGTGACTTTGGGAAGTGGAATACAGCAATTCAGTGAAGGGGATGCACTGACCGAGGACAGAGAGATGTAATGATTCAGGGGAGCAGCATTTAATTACCATTTCGAGTGGTTTGCAGTGACTGAGTGATGTGAGATGCAGTGATGGACGGGATTCGGGTTCAGCGACACTCTGGAGTCGGATGCCCTAACTGGGTGGAGTTGAAACCCGTGACTTAGCGGAGTGGGAAATAGTGACTGCAGGGAGTGGGATGTAGAGAATGAGGGGTTTGGCATGTAGTTACTGAGGGGGGTGGAAGGTAAAGAATGGGGGGTGGTTAGGTTGTAGTGACTGAGGGGAGTGGGATGTAATGACTGAGGGGAGTGATAAATAGTGGATGCAGGGAGTGGGATGTGATGACTGAGAGAAGTGGTATGTAGTAACTGACGGGAGTAGGATTTAGTAACTCTGGTGAGTGGGAGGTAGTGACTCAGGGGAGTGGGATGTAGTTACTGAGGGGAGCTGGAAGATATCACTGTGGTGACTGAAATGTAATTCCTGAGGGGCTTCAGTTGCTGTGATTGATGGAAGTCGGATGAACTGGCTGAGGGGAATCGAATTTATTCTCCTGGGGAGTGCAATGTATTGACAGAGGTGAGAATGATGCAGGGAAGTGAGATTTAGCATCTGAGGGAAGTAGAATGTTTTGACTTTGGGGAGTGTGATACAGTGACAGAGGGGAGTGGGATGCAGCGGCTGAGTGGAGTGGGATGTAATTACCGAGGAGAGTGAGAAGTAATGTCTGAGGGGAGTGGGATGCAGTATTTGTTGGGAGCGTGATGCCATGTCTGAGGGGAGAGAGAATGTAGTGAATGGGGGGAGTGGGATGTGGTATCTTAGGGGAGTGGGATGCAGTGACAGAGGGGAGTGCGATGCAGTGTCTAATAGGAGAAGGATGTAGTGACTGAGTGGACTGTAGGGTCTGAGGGGAGAAGAATGTTTTAACTGAGGGGAGTGAGATGCAGTGAATTAGGTGGAGTGGGATATTTGACTGAGGGGAGTGGGATATAGTGACTGAGGTGAGTGGATGCAGTGACTGAGGGGAGTGGGATGCCGTGACTGAGGGGGGTGGGATGCAGTGACAGAGGGGAGTGGGATATAGTGACTGAAGTGAGTGGATGCAGTGACTGAGGGGAGTGGGATGCAGTGAATGAGTGGAGTGGGATGCCGTGACTGAGGGGGTGGGTTGTTTTGACTGAGGGGAGTGGGATGCAATGACATAGGGGATTGGGATGCAGTGGCTGAGTGGAGTGGGATGTAATTACCGAGGAAAGTGAGAAGTAATGTCTGAGGGGAGTGGGATGCAGTATTTGAGGGGAGAGGGATGTAGTGAATGGGTGAGTGGGATATAATGGCTTAGGGGAGTGTGATGCAGTGTCTGAGGGGAGAGTGAATTAGTGACTGAGGGGGCTGCGTTGTTTCGAATGAGGGGAGTGGGATGCAGTGACAGAGGGGAGTGTGATTTTGCGACTGAGGGGAGTGGGATGTAGTAATTAAGGGGAGTGGGATGTAGTAATTAAGGGGAGTGTGATGCAGTGACTGAGGGGAGTGTGATTTTGCGACTGAGGGGAGTGGGATGTAGTAATTAAGGGGAGTGGGATGTAGTAATTAAGGGGGGTGGGATGCAGTGACTGAGGGGAGTGGGATTTTGAGACTGAGGGGAGTGGGATGTAGTAATTAAGGGGAGTGGGATGCAGTGAATGAGGGCAGTTGGATGCCATGACTGACGGGAATGGGATATAGTCACTGAGATGAGTGGGATTTAGCGACTGAGGGGAGATGGATGCAGTGACTGAGCGGAGAGGGTTGCAATGGCTGAGGGGAGTGGGATGTAGTGACTGGGGCCAATGGGATGTAGTGACTGTTGGCAGTGTGATACAGTGTCTGAGGGTCGTGGGAGGCACTGACTGAGGGGAATGGGATGTTGTGACTGAGGGGAGTGTGATGTAGTGACTGAGAGGGGTGGGACACAGTGACTGAGGGGAGAGGGATGCAGTAACTGAAGTAAGTGGGATGTAACGACTGAGTGGGGAGGGATGTAGTGACTGAGGGGAGTTTGATGCAGTGACTGAGGTGACTGGTATGCTTTCACTGAGCGGATTGTGATGCAGGGGCTGAGGGGAGTGAATTGCAGTTCTGACCGGATTGGACTGCAGTGACATAGGGGTGTGTGATGTAGCTAATATGTGGAGTGAGATGTAGTGAGTGAGTGGAGTGGGATGTTGTGACTGAGGGGGTGGGATGTAGTGACTGATGCGTGTGGGGTGTAGTGAGTGAGGGGAGTTTGATGCTGTGACTGAAGTGACTGGGATGCAGTGACTGAGGGGAGTGTAATGCAGTGTCAGAGGGGAATGGGATGCAGTGACATAGGGGAGTGGGATGTAGTTACTGAGGGGAGTGGGATGTAGTGACTGTGGGCAGTGCGATGCAATGACTGAGGGGAGTGGGATGCAGTGACTGAGTGGAATGGGATTCGGCGACTGTGTAGAGTGGCATGCAATGGTCGATGGGAGTGGGATGCAATGATTGATGGGCATCGGATGTAGTGACTGATTGATGTCTTGTTCAGTTAGCGAGATGAATGTTATTAGGTAAGTGAGGGGAATGTTATTAAGTAAGCGAGGGGATCTCAATTCAGTGACCGACTGCAGTGTAATTCAGAGACCGAGGTGACTGTTATTAAGTGAGCGAGGAGAGTGTATGTCATTGAGCGGGGAGAGGGGTTTAATGCGGTGAGTGAGGGGAGTAGGAAGTGGTGACTGAAGAGGAGTTGGCTGTAATGACAGAGAGGAGTTAGTTATAGTTATTCAGGGAAGTGAGAAGTACTGTCTGTGGAGTGTAGGATGTAGTGAGTGACGGGAGTGGGATGTTGTGACGGAAAGTAGAGGGACTTACTCACTGGGATATATTCTTGAACGTCAGGTTTGCATTTTTTGGTTTCAGAATGTATAAATAATGAACAGATTCATTTCCAAAACTTTCCTACAAATTAAATGATGTCTTGAGGTGATCTGCACTCTGCAAACTCCCCATGTCTCCTTACTTCATTACAGATCCAGGGACAACACGAACTCCGAAACCTGAGGAACACTCGACTCAATCCACTGCCCATCCATCATCTCGCTCAACAGCGTTGGAAATAACAGGTATCAGCCTGGAGATAATTTTCTACCGAACAACTTCACACAAAATGGTGTCTGAAATCTCATGCTGAAGGATTTAGGATATAGTTACTGTGCGGAGTGGGATGAAGTGACTGAGGGCAGTGGGATACGGTGATTGAGTGAAGTGAGATGCGGTGACTGAGGGGATTGGGATTAAGTGACTGAGGGAAGAGAGATGCGGTGACGGAGGTTAGTGGGATGTAATGACTGAGGGCAGTGGGATGTAGTGACTGAGGGGACTAGGATGCAGAGACTGAGGGGAGTGGGATGTAGCGACTGAGGGGAGTGGGATGTAGTGACTGAGGGTAGTTGCATGTGTTCACTGAGGGGAATGGGGTGTAGTGACTGAGGGGAGTGAGATGTAGTGACTGAGTGGAGTGGGATGTAGTGACTGAGGGGAGTGGGATGTACTAACTGAAGGGATTGGAATGTAGTGACTTAGGGGAGTGGGATATAATGACTAACGGGAGTGGGATGTAGTGACTGAGAGCCGTGGGATGTAGTGGCTGTGTGGAGTTGGATATATTGAGTGAGAGGATTTGGATGTAATGACTGACTGACTGGGATCTAGTGGGTTAGGTTAATGGTATTTTGTGAGTGCGGGGAGCGGGATTTAGGGACTGAGGGCTGGAATCCAAACGTTCATTGTTTACTTTCTTTATTTAACTTCTCACCTCTTGCAATCTGCTCTCAGCTGCCTGCCCAGACCCCTGTTGCCAGGCAACAGCACTATTTTTTCTAATCTTGTGTTATTTTTGTAAGTTGAAAACAATCATTTGCAATGCAAGCACACTTTAAAGTGAAAGCAGTACTCAATGTCATATTTATTATCACACAATTAAAGAAATAGAGCAACAATATACGATTCTTAAATTATCAACATTTTCTAAAATGTGTCACGTTCACTGAAGCTTCCTGTCAAACGAGTGACATCTCCAGTTATCCCCCCTCTTCACTTAATTTGACTATAGATGTATTGAATCAAATACATTATTCAGTCACTTACAGAGGAAATGTGCAATTGTGCCAGAGAAAATGATTTGCATTGTTTTGTTAAACTTGAACGTGGTGACTGAGGGGCGTAGAATGTAGTGGCTGATGGGAGTGGATGCAGTGAATTAGGTGAGTAGGATGCAGTGAATGAGGGGATGGGAAGTAGTGACTGAGGGGAGTGGGAAGCAGTGAACGAGGGGAGGGGGATGCAATGACTGAGCGTAGTGGGGTGCAGTGACTGAGGGGACTGGAATTTAGTCACTGGCATACAGCCTGGAATGACAGAGCACGGTGATATTTGTGGGTTTACTATTGTATAACTGATGAATTGAATCATTTCCTAAACTTTCCTACAAATTCAAAACTCTCTTGAGGTGTTGGGTACACGTTAATCCCCCATGTCTCCTTACTTCATTGCAGAACAAGTGACAAAACCAACTCCGAAATCTGAGGAACACGCGACTCGAAAATCCACTTTCCCTGAATCAACTAGCACAAAAGAACGTAAAAAATCAGTTATCACTTTGGATGGGATATCTAACCGAAAATCTCTGGACGGTCTGGGATGTGCTAATTGAGGGGAGTGGGATTTAGTGACTGAGGAGAGTGGGATGTCGTGACTGAGGGGAGAGGGTTGTCGCGACTAAGGGGAGTGGGATGCCGTAACAGTAGACTGGGCTGTAGAGACTGAGAGGAGCAGTATGTAGTGACTGAGGGGAGTGGGATGTAGTAACTGAGGGGAGTGGGAGGCTGTGAATGAGGGGAGTGGGATGCATTGACTGAGGGGAGTGGGATGCAGTGACTGAGGGGTTGGGGATGTAGTGACTAAGGGGAGTGTGATTCAGTGACTGAGGGGAGTGTGATTCAGTGATTGAGGGGAGTGTGATTCAGTGACTGAGGGGAGTGTGATTCAGTGACTGAGGGGAGTGGGATACAGTGACTGAGGGGAGTGGGATGCATTGACTGAGGGGAGTGGGATGCAGTGACTGAGGTGTTTGGGATGTAGTGACTAAGGGCAGTGGGATGTCGTGACTGAGGGGAGAGGGATGCAGTGACTGAGGGGAGTGGGATTCATTGACTGAGGGGAGTGGGATGTAGTGACTAAGGGGAGTGGGATGTCGTGACTGAGGGGAGAGGGATGCAGTGACTGAGGGGAGTGCGATGCAGTGACTGAGGGGAGTGGGATGTAGTGACTAAGGGTAGTGGGATGTCGTGACTGAGGGGAGAGGGATGCAGTGACTGATTGGTTGGATGTAGTGACTGAGAGGAAAGGGATGTTGTGACTGTGGGAAGAGTGATGCAGTGACGGAGGGGATAGGGATGCAGTGACTGAGGGGAATGGGATGTAGTGACTGAGGCGAGTGGAATGTAGTTGCTGCAGGGATAGGAATGTACTGACTGAGGGGACTGGAAGTAAGTCACTGGGGTACAGCCAGGAGTAACACAGCAGGTTGACATTTGTGGGTTTACAATTGTATAGCTAATGAATTGAATCATTTCCTAAACTTTCCTACAAATTCAAAGTTCACTTGAGGTGATGGGTACACGTTAATCCCCCATGTCTCCTTACTTCATTGCAGAACAAGCGACAAAACAAACTCTGGAATCTGAGGAACCCTCGACTCAAAAATCCACTTTGCCTGAATCAACTTGCCCAAAAGGAAATGGAAAATCAGGTGTCAATTTGGAGGGGATATTCCACAGAAAATCTCTGGACGGTGTGGGATGTGCTGACTGAGGAGTGGGATTTAGTGACTGAGGAGAGTAGGATTTCGTGACTGAGGGGAGAGGGATGTCGTGACTGAGGGGAGTGTGATGCAGTGACTGAGTAGAGTGGGATGTAGTGACTGAGACGAGTGTGATGCAGTGACTGAGTAGAGTGGGATGTAGTGACTGTACGGAGTGGAATGTAGTAACTGAGGGAAGTGGGATACAGTGACTGAGGGGAGTGGGATGCAGTCACTGAGGGGAGCCGGATGCAGTGTCTGAGGGGAGTGGGATGCAGTGACTTAGGGGAGTGGGATGCAGTGACTGAGGGGAGTGGGGTGTAGTTACTGAGGTGAGTGGGTTATAGTTACTGTGGGTAGTGTCATGTAGAGATTGTGGGGAGTGAGTTTTAATGACTGAGGGGAGTGGGACGTAGTGAATGTGGGGAGTGGGATGTAGTGACTGAGGTAAGTGCGATGTAGTAACTGAGGGGAGTGGGATGTAGTGAATGAGGGGAGTGGGTTGTAGTGACTGAGGTAAGTGCGATGTAGTAACTGAGGGGAGTGGGATGTAGGTACTGAGTTAAGTGGGATGTAGTGACTGAGGGGAGTGGGATGTAGTTACTGAGGGGAGTGTGATGTAGTCACTGTGGGCAGTGGGAAGCAGTGACTGAGAGGAGTACGATGTCCTGACTGAGGGGAGTGGGATGTAGTCACTGAGTGGAGTGGGATATAGTGACTGAGGGGAGTGGGATGTAGTCAATGAGGACAGTGGGATGTAGTTACTGAGGGGACTGGGATATTGTGACTGAGGGGAGTGGGATGTAGTTACTGAGGGGTATGTGATCTAGTGACTGAGGGGAGTAATATATAGTGACTGAGGGGAATGGGATGCAGTGACTGAGGAGAGTTGGAAGGCAGTGACTGAGGGGAGTGGGAAGCAGTCACTGAGGGTAGTGGCATGTAGTGACTGTGGGGCGTGGGTTTTACTAACTGAGGGGAGTGGGACATAGTGAATGTGGGGAGTGGGATGTAGTGACTGAGGTAAGTGGGATATAGAGACTGAAGGGAGTGGGATTTATTTACTGAGGGGAGTGTGATGTAGTCACTGTGGGGAGTAGGATGGAGTGACTGAGGGAAGTGTATTGTAGTCACTGAGGAGAGTGGGATGTAGTCACTGAGGGGTGTGTGATCTAGCGACTGAGGGGAGAAGTATATAGTGACTGAGGGGAATGGGATGCAGTGACTGAGGTGAGTTGGATGCAGTGACTGAGGTGAGTGGGAAGCAGTGACTGAGGGGTGTGGGACAGAGTGACTGTGGGGAGTAGGAGGTTTCTAGTGAGAGAATTGTGATGTAGTGACTGACTTTAATGGAATTTGGTGACTGAGGCGAGTGGCATACTGTGACTGAGGGGATTGGGATGCAGTGACTGAGCGGAGTGGGATGTAGTGACTGTGGGGAGTGGGATGTACTGACTGAGCGGAGTGGGATGAAGTGACTGAGGGGAGTGGGATGTAGTGACTATGGGGAGTGGGATGTACTGACTCAGGAGAGTTGGACGTAGTGAATGAGGGGAATGGGATGTAGTGACTGAGGTAAGTGGGATGTAGTGACTGAGGTGAGTGGGATGTAGTTACTAAGGGGAAAGTGATGTAGTCACTGTGGGGAGTGGGATGCAGTGACTGAGAGGAGTACGATGTACTGACTGAGGGGAGTGGGATGTAGTCACTGAGCGGATTGTGATATAGTGACTGATGGATTGGGATGCAGTGACTGAGTGGAGTGGGATGTAGTGACTGTGGGAAGTGGAATGTACTGACTGAGGGCAGTGGGATGAAGTGACTGAGGGGAGTGGGATATAGTGACTACGGGGAGTGGGATGTACTGACTCAGGGGAGTGGGACGTAGTGAATGAGGGGAGTGGGATGTAGTGACTGAGGTTAGTGGGATGTAGTGACTGAGGTGAGTGGGATGTAGTTACTAAGGGGAGTGTGATGTAGTCACTGTGGGGAGTGGGATGCAGTGACTGAGAGGAGTACGATGTACTGACTGAGGGGAGTGGGATGTAGTCACTGAGTGGATTGGGATTATAGTGACTGAGGGGAGTGGGATGTAGTCAATGTGGACAGTGAGATGTAGTTACTGAGGGCACTGGGATATTGTGACTGAGCGGAGTGGGATGCAGTCACTGAGGAGAGTGGGGTGTAGTTACTGAAGGAATTGGGATGTATTGACTGAGGGGAGTGGGGTGCAGTGACTGAGAGGAGAGTGATGTATTTACTGAGGGGACGGGGATATTGTGACTGAGGGGAGCGGGATGTAGTGAGGGAGGGAAGTGGGATGTAGTGATTGAGGGGAGCGGGATGTAGTGACTGAGGAGAGTGGGATGCAGTGATAGAGGGGAGTGTGATGTAGTGACTGAGGGGAGTGGGGGGCAGTGACTGAGAGGAGAGTAATGTATTTACTGAGGGGACTGGGATATTGTGACTGAGGGTTTCGGAATGTAGTGACTGAGGGGAGTGGGATGTAGTGACTGAGGGGGGTGTGATGTAGTAACTGACGGTTTTGGGGGTTGGTAACTGATATACAGCCAGGGGTGACGGAGCAGAGTGACATTTTTCAGTTGAATTATGTAGCAGATGAAGGTGAATCATTGTCAAAACTTTCCTACCAATTTAATGCTCTCTTTAGGTGATGGGCGCAGTTCAATATCCCATGTCTCCTGGCTTCATTTTAGGTACAGGGACATCACCAACTCTGGAATCTAAGGACCACTCGATTCCAAAATGCAGTCTCCCTGAAACAGCTAACCCAAATGAATTTGAAATATCAGTTATCAGTTTGGAGGAGATGTTCCACAGAAAAAATTCAAACAGCATGATCGCTGTAAATTGGCACTGAAGGCTGCGGGGTGTGGTGACTGAGGGGCCTGGGATGTAGTGAGTGGGAAAATCGGATGTAGTAAACTGGCACTGAATGGTGCGGGGTGCACTGACTGAGGGGAGTGGGATGTAGCGAGTGGGGGGAATGGGATATTGTTGCTGAGGGAATGAGTTGAGGTAAGTGAAGGGAGTGAGATTCAGTGCCTGAGAGGAGTAGGATGTGGAATTGAGGGGATTGGGATGTAGGACAGAGCGGAGTGGGTTGCAATGACTGAGGGGATTGGGAGGTAGAGACTGAGATGAGTGGCGTGTAGTGACTGAGGGGAGAGGGACGCAGTGACTCAGGGAAGTGGGGTTTAGTGACCCAGGGGAGTGGAATGCACTGACTGAGGGAAGTGGGGTTTAGTGACCAAGGGGAGCGGTATGCAGTGACTGAGGGACGTGGGGTTTAGTGACCAAGGGGAGCGGGATGCAGTGACTGAGGGACGTGGGGTTTAGTGACCAAGGGGAGCGGGATGCAGTGACTGAGGGAAGTGGGGTTTAGTGACCAAGGGGAGCGGGATGCAGTGACTGAGGGACGTGGGGTTTAGTGACCAAGGGGAGCGGGATGCAGTGACTGAGGGAAGTGGGGTTTAGTGACCAAGGGGAGTGGGATGCAGTGACTGAGGGAAGTGGGGTTTAGTGACCAAGGGGAGCGGATGCGGTGAGTGAGGGAAGTGGGGTTTAGTGACCAAGGGGAGCGGGATGCAGTGACTGAGGGACGTGGGGTTTAGTGACCAAGGGGAGCGGGATGCAGTGACTGAGGGACGTGGGGTTTAGTGACCAAGGGGAGCGGGATGCAGTGACTGAGGGACGTAGGGTTTAGTAACCAAGGGGAGCGGGATGCAGTGACTGAGGGAAGTGGGGTTTAGTGACCAAGGGGAGTGGGATGAAGTGACTGAGGGAAGTGGGGTTTAGTGACCAAGGGGAGCGGATGCAGTGAGTGAGGGAAGTGGGGTTTAGTGACCAAGGGGAGCGGGTTGCAGTGACTGAGGGACGTGGGGTTTAGTGACCAAGGGGAGTGGGATGCAGTGACTGAGGGAAGTGGGGTTTAGTGACCAAGGGGAGCGGATGCAGTGAGTGAGGGAAGTGGGGTTTAGTGACCAAGGGGAGTGGGATGCAGTGACTGAGGGAAGTGGGGTTTAGTGACCAAGGTGAGCGGGATGCAGTGATTGAGGGAAGTGGGTTTTAGTGACCAAGGGGAGCGAGACGCTGTCTCTCGCTGTCTCTCAGTTATTTGGAATTTAGTGAGTGCTGATAATTTGTCTAATCCGGCTCCTTTTCTGTCTTTCTCCAATTTCCCAGTGATAACTTTTCCCTCTCACTCTTGATTCAGCCCTGTCCTCCCTCACCCCAGCTGTCTGTCGCTTGTTCTCTCCCTGCTGTTCCCCACCCAATGCTGAAGCTTTAGTTTGGCTGCTTTCTCCCAGAATTTGAAGAGTTTGGGCCCGGTCAGTTTATTTCTCAGTTGAAATGTGGATGATTCTGCAGCTGAGAGGATTTCTGACAAATCCCCTGGTGAGTAATGGTACTGACTGATTCGCTGTGGTGAAGCAGTGATATCAGGTTAACCAGTAATTGAGGATGTGCAGAACAGTAGAGCAGAACGAATATGATCAAGAGAAGACCATTCGGTCCCTCGAACATGCTCCCCCATTCAATACGATCATGGCTGATCTTGGGATCAAACTGCCCTTTCCTGCCCGCTCCCCATATCCCTTGATTCCTTGAGACACTAAAACTCTGCCTTTCTCTGTATTAAAATTAATTACAGGAAGCCATTCCTGGCACTGGTGAATCATTCCAAATCTCTGTCAAACCCCTTCCCCGCTCTGGTCTATATGTGACTCCAACTCGACAGCAATGTGATTGACCCCTCACTATCCTCTGGAATGGCCCAGGCAGACACTCAGTTGTATCCAACCGCTGCAGAGAAGGGAGACCAGACGGATTGCAGCGCATCAAGAAGGCGCCTGCCCACCACCTTCACATGGTCAGTTATGGATGGACAGAAAATGCTGGCCTTGCCCGCGATGCAGACAAACAACAAATTAAAACAAAACAAAACCGTGTATTCGCTTCGTGTGAAATCATTGGAAACATGGGCTGCAACTTTCTAAATATTTCCTGAGCTTCTCTGTAAATTTTCTGCCTCTGTGTCACATGTGGCTTCATCTATCTCTCTCTCTCTCTCTCTCTGTCCCTCTGTCTCTGTCTCTCTCTGTCTTTCTCTCTGTCTCTCTCTCTCTGCCTCTCTCTGTCTGTCTCTCTCTGTCTCTCTCTCTGTCTCTGTCTCTTTCTCTGTGTCTCTCTGCGTCTCTCTTTCCCTCCTTCACTGATTTTTATGTCGATAAATGTATAATATTTCTGTTCTCTGCCTATCTGCCACTCCCTCCTCGATCTCTGTTACCACAAATCTTTATGTCTCAGTGACGACCCTCATTTCTCCATTTCTCGAGTTGCCTCCTTTGTCTCAATATGTCTCTGACTGCCTCCCTCTATTTCTTTACACCACTTAACTGGCTTCCTCTGTTATATTTCGTTCTGTCTCTTCATGTCTCTGTTCACCACGCCCTGCTCTCTCTGTTTTTTTCTTTCTCTGTCTCTCTATCCGTCTCTCTCTCTCTCTGCCTGCCTCTCTCCCACTACCTGTCTCTCACACTGTCTCTCTCTTCCTTTCTCTATTCCTCTGTCCCTCTCTGTCTCTCTCTCTCTCTTCCTGTCTCTTTTCCTCTCTCCCTCTCTGACTCTCTCTTTGTCTCTCTCCCCCGTCTCTCTTCCTCTCCACATCTCATTCTCTATCTCTCCGTTTCTCTATCTCTCCCTCTCTCTCTTTGTCTCTCTCCCCCGTCTCTCTTCCTCTCCACATCTCATTCTCTATCTCTCCGTTTCTCTATCTCTCCCTCTCTCTCTCTGTGTCTCTCTCCCGTCTCTCCTTCTCTCTCTTTCTGACTATCTCTCCATCTACCCTCTTGTATTTATATCTGTCTCTCCCGCTATCTCTCTCTCTCTCTATTTCTCTTTCTCTCTGACCAGATGTACACACGTATGAAAATGGTATAAGGAGAGGTAACAAGGGGCTGGCAGTGAAGAGAAAGGATAGAAAATGATAAGACGGGAAGGGTAGAATTGATATAAGGTGGAATGAGATGAAGAGAGATATGGAGAGAGGGAGACCGGATAAAGGGGATGATAAGCTGGATTAGACGAAACAGAAATTAAACGGAAGTGATAGTTCCGAATACAAACTGAGCCTTATGTAAAATTTTGGGTGTGTTTATCCTGTTGATGTTGTGACTGTTGTTTTTAGATACTAACTACAAGACGCTTCGTGTGAAGGTCACTTCAGTGAGAAGGCTCAATGAAGAGAGAGCGAAGGATATCATTATGGATCGGGTGAGAGACTGCACTGCACTCAGGACAAACATGAGAGACACCAGGTCCTCCTTTCACAGTCTGCCTTCACTGATCAGGAGTTCCCCCCTCAGATTTTTGTTCCAATTTCCCCTCTGGTTATTCTCCTGCCCATTGATCAGAAACTGAACTGGACTCGTCATTTAAATACTGTGGCTGCAAGAGCAGGTCAGAGGCTGAAAGTCCTGCAGCGAGTAACTCTCCTCCTGACTTCCCAAACCCTGTCCACAATCGGCAAGGCACAAGTCAGGTGTGTGATGGAATACTCTCCACTCGCCTGGATGAGTGCAGCTCCTGCAACACTCAGGAAGCTCGACACCGTCCAGGACAAAGCAGCTCCGCTTGAATAGCACCAAATCCATAAATAATCACTTCCTCCACCTCTGACGCACAGTAGCAGCTGGTGTGTGTACCATCTACAAGATGCACTGCAGCAACTCATCAAGGCTCCTGAGACACACAGTAGCAGTAATGTGTTTACCATTTACAAGATGTACTGTTGGAATTTACCAAGACTCATTAGACACACAATAGCAGCAGTGTGTACTATCTACAAGATGTACTGCAGCAACTCACCAAGGCTCCTGAGAAACACAGTAGCAGTAATGTGTGTACCATTTACAAGATGTACTGTTGGAATTTACCAAGGCTCGTTAGACACACAGTAGCAGCAGTGTGTACTATCTAGAAGATGCACTGCAGCAACTCACCAACGCCCCTTTGACACACAGTGGCAGTAGTGAGTGTACCATTTTCAAGATGCACTGCTGCAATTTACCAAGGCTTCTTAGACACACAGTAGCAACAGTATGTACCATCTACAAGATGTACTGCAGCAACTGACCAAGGCTCCTTCGACAGCACCTACCAAACCCACGACCAATACCAAATAGAAGGACAAGGGCAGCGGATAATGGGAACACAACCACCTGGAAGCCCACATCCCACGAATGAACAGTAAAAGGAGATAATTCTCATGATCAATCCATCTCTCACCCACCCAGTCATCCTGCCCAATCCCTCCCTTGCTTGTGACATTCATCCATCATTTCTTCTGTTTGCGGCAGTTCCAGAAGAATCAATGTCTAAAGGACTTGAAGCGGGAAGACATTCAGTGTTCAGGTGTGGATCCTCCGGAACCGTGAATCAGATGGAGAATGTCACTGATCAGCCGTGATCCCATCTCCGTGTGTTTTATAAACTCGCTCGATGACGGCTCTGCTTTAACTTCAGCTTCTTTAATACAATGAATCTGTCAGCAAAGTGATCATCTACAGCTAGACATGTGTGATTCTGATACCGCTATTGATTCCGCTACACACTGCAAGAGAGAGGGGTGCAGTTTTACAGCCTTTGCTTTGTTAAATAGAGAATGATGTCCCTCTTTTAAATTAGTGACCGCTGGTCATGCTGAAGCCAGACTGACCCTTCCAGCTCCGGCCCGTTCCAGGAATGAAGTGATCTCCTGTTTAATGAAGGTGTTCTCTTAAAGATCTCACACTGTGCACAGGTCCTAAAGCTTCATGGATCTGTCAACACTGAGAACGGGCACTTGTTGAAGGTCAGCCTCTGGGAAGATATCATGTTTTTAATCAATGTTTCTGTAGAATGGGGGGATAATAGGGTGCGGGGCTTTGCAGAGTCAAAAATAGACTCACAAATCAAGATTTTATTGGATATGAGTAATGTTGTGTGCCAATAGCTGTTTTAGATCTGCTTTATAAACATACATTGATGTTGGTGTGATAGAAAGTAAATGTAAGGGGAGAAGCTGAATTAACTGAAGTTCCTGATAAGAGGTGGATTGAATAACATTTTCCTTACACGGAATTCTATTCTTGAGAAAGTGAAAAGTGAGATTTTCTTTCCATTTTGACTGACGACCATCAATAGAAATGTTGTGAAATGATCCATTGACACTGCAGGATAATCCTCTCAAACTGCACAGATCAGCAAACACGGCGTCCATTGATGGACAATCAGACAAGGAAATCTCTCCGTTAGAAAGGCGTCAATAAAGTGGCAGAATGCAAGGAGCATTCCAATTGCAAGGGTTTGAGTGGTTGAATACTGAGCTTACAACTGAAAAACGCTTGATTCTCTGATAATCCGCTCTGATGGGACATCAGATTGATTTAAAATGTTGTGTGTAAATGTTATTACATGAATTTTGTGCTCAATAAATTCCTGAACGCTTCAACAGAACGTTTTAAGAAGCTCCTTTTTTAATGGAGTGGCTGCATCATCTGAAACATTTCCGCCTCTCTTTCTCTATAAGGGCCGCTCACTGAGTGGTGAGGCTCAGCATCAGACAGGATGGGAGTGTGAATTGTGAGTTGGTTCCGCATTCCCAGATCCCAGGGTCAAGATATCTTCTCAAACCCGTTTCACTGTCTTGAGATTAAAGTGATACAAACCCACCCTCTACTGGCCGTTCACCGCCACTACACGCGCTGCTCTCTGCCCGTCTCAGAGAAGTTCAGTCACTGCATGGGTGCATCTGGAACCAGATTGAATAACTGTGACTATTGGACAATATTGTAAGGGATTGAAGTTTGCAGCAGGGTGCGCAGATCACTCGGGTGGTGCATTCGCTCTTTTTCCACCTGACCCTGTACATGAACTCTCTCCTCAATCCCTATTGGAGATATTGTCTGGAGATGCTATTTGGGGATTATTTCAGACAGCAATGTGCACATTTGGTACAGTTATCAGGCTCTAATCTCAATCAGAATGGGAGTAGGTAAATTTTGCTCGTTTCGGTAATTCCTCTTCAATACATTATCAATGCTTAACCCTACACATTGCATCTTGTTAAAAATTTCCATATGTTTCAAAAAAAAAATCAACATTTCTCACACTGATTCTTTTCCAAAAAAAAAATACTTTGAAAGCACAAGCAGCATAGAGATTATTTTTGTTGTATTTATTTTTATATGAACCCACAGTGCTCACAAACCCCATCCCTCCATCTTCCTGGTGTATCTTACTCTGCCCCAGTGAATGTGTAGCAGGAGGAAGCTCACCCCAGTCTACCTGGTATGTTTTCCCTCTTCCTGTTCTCATTTCCCTGCAGGAAGGCGGTGGCATTTAACCCCGCCAGTCTCCCCCCTCCACATCTAGGCTCCAATTTTTAAGGGCACTAGAGGGAAAAAGCTGAAACCAGGATTGGGATTAGGCCGTGGCCCGTCCAGTGACCATGAACACAGGCACTAGCTTGGCTCTGTCCCCATAGTGAGAGGACCGTCCCCACCCTGTTACAAGAGTCAAAGGCTCCGCTCCCCCCTCTGCCACCAGAGCCAGGGGGAATACACCGCTCTGCATCCATTGAGACAGGCCCTGCCTCTCACTGACACCAGAGCGACGGGCCCTATTCCCCCTCTGTCACAACCGCAAAACCACCAGCTTTCACTATCCCGATGATATAGTCTCCCTCTCTCTTGGAACTGCAGGTCCCTGTTAGTAAGCGCTGAAGATTCCGCTGACACGTTGAGCTAACGCATTGAGGAGGCTCCCTTCTTAACAGTTTAAGGAAGGATCCATGGAGACTGACATTAATCCCAGCCACTGAACAAACAGGTTCTGTTAACCCTTACAATGCAATTCCTCTTGCACCCCACTCAAGTGGTCCATTTACTTAGTGCAGCTGGGATGTATGAGAGTTTTCAAGGGATGGAATAGTTTAAAGAGAGGATTGAGAAGTAGAGCATCGGGCAAATATTGGAGTTGTGACGGAGAGAGGGAGAGAGTGTGAATGCGTGTCACAGAGGTAGAGACTGTGAATGTTTGTCACAGAGAGAGGGAGAGAGTCTGAGTGTGTATGACGGTGTGTATGATGGAGAGAGTGTGTGTGAATGTCCGTAACAGAGGGAGAGACCTGAGTGAGTGTGCCAGAGAGAGGGAGAGAGTCTGAATATTTGTGACAGAGAGAGGGAGAGAGTGTGAATGTTTGTAACAGAGGTAGAGAATGTGACTTCCTGTCACAGAGAGGGAGAGGGTATGAGTGTTCGTGACAGGGAGAGGTAGAGAGTGTGAATGAGTGTGACAGAGAGATGGAGAAAGCGTGAATGTTTGTGACAGAGCGAGGGAGACAGTGTCAATGGTTCTGATAGACGGAGATAGTGTGAGTGCTTGTCACACAGAGAGGGCGTATGTCTCAGTGTTTGTGAGAAAGAGAGAGAAAGTGTGTGAGTAATTGTTACAAAGGGAGAGACTGTGAGTGCTTGTCAAAGAGAGAGAGGGAGAGAATGAGAATGTGTGTGACAGAGAGAGTGAGGGAGTGTGAGTATGTTTGACAGAGAGAAGAATTGAGTGTGAGTGTGCGTGACAGAGCGAGGGGGAGAGTGTGATTGTGTGAGAGAGGGGAAGAGTGTTAGTCTGTGTGGCAGAGAGAAGGAGAGTGTGAGTATATGGGACAGCGGGTGTAGGTGAGTGTGAATGTGTGCGACAGAGAGAGGGATTGTGTGTGAGTGTGTGTGACAGAGGGAGGCAGGGTGCGGGAATAAGAGGAGTTTGTGTTTGTGTTTGACAGAGAGTCCGAGAGTGTGAATGCATGTGACAGAGAGAGGGGGAGTATGAGTGTTTGTGACAGAGTGCTAGAATGTGAGTGCTTGTCTCAGAGAGAGGGGGAGAGTGTGTGTGTGTGTCACAGAGATGGAGATAGTATGAGTGTGTGTGACAGAGGGAAGCTGATAGTGTGAGTGTGTGCAACAGAGAGACGGAGATTGTGTGAGTGTGTGTGACAGAGAGAGGGTGAGAGTGTTCACGTGTGAGACAGAGAATGTGTGTGTGTGACAGAGAGCGGGAGTGAGTGAGTGTGCGTGTGCGTGAGGCGGAGAGAGGGAGAGAGTGTGAGTGTGTGAGACAGAGAGAAGCGGATAGTGTGCGTGTGTGTGACAGAGAGAGGGTGAGAGTGTTCACGTGTGAGACAGAGAATGTGTGTGTGTGACAGAGAGCGGGAGTGAGTGTGCGTGTGTGTGACAGAGACAGAGGCAGAATGTTCTTGTGTGGGAGGGAGTGTGTGTGTGTGAGGCAGAGAGAGGGAGAGAGTGTGAATGCGTGTGACAGTGGGAGGGAGTGTCAGTGCCCGTCACAGAGAAAGGGGGAGTGTCTGTGTCTGTGTGCCAGAGAGAAGCAGAGACTGTGAGTGTGTGTGACAGGGAGAGGGGGAGATTTTGATTCTGTGTGACAGACAGAGGGGTAGAGTGTGAGTGTGTGGAGCAGAGAGATGGGGAGAGTGTGAGCGTGTGTGATAAACAGAGGCGGAGAGTGTGACTGTGTGTAACAGAGAGGGGGAGAGAGTGTGTGTAGCAGGGAGAGGGAGTTAGTGTGAGTATGCGTGACAGAGAGGGAGTCAGCGTGAGCGTGTGAGAGAGGGGTGTGTGCGAGTGACAGAGAGAAGGAGAGAGTGTGAATGCATGTGGCAGAGAGAGGGCGAGAGTTTGAGTGTGTGTTATAGAGAACAAGTATGTGTGAGTGTGTGACAGAGACGGAGTCATTGTGAGCGTGTGAGAGAGAGGGGTGTGTGTGGCAGAGAGAGGGGGAGAGTGTGCGTTTGTGTTATAGAGAGCAAGTATGCGTGGGTGTGTGTGACAGAGAGAGGGAAATTGTTTTCATTTATGAGAGAGAGGGGGAGTTCTTCTGTGTGACAGAGAGAGGGAGAGAGTCTGATTGTCTGTGGCTGAGAGAGGGGCATAGTGTGAGTGTGTGTGATACACTTGTGACAGAGGGACAGAGTGTGAGTGCTTGTCACAGAGAGAGGGGGAGTGTGTGCAAGTGTGCCACAGAGAGGGGGGAGTGTGAGTGTGCATGACAGAGAGAGGAGGATAGTGTGATTGTGTGTGACAGAGAGAAACAGATAGTTTGAGTGTGGGTGACAGAGAGAGGGTGTGAGTGTTCGCGTGTGATTGAGAGTGTGTATGTGTGTGACACAGAGAGGGAAGGTGTATCCGTGTATGAGAGAGATGGGGAGTGTTTGTGTGTCACAGAGAGAGGGAGAGAGTGTGAGTTAATGTCACAGAGAGCGGGAGAGTGTCTGAGCGTGTGTGACGGAGAGAATTGATGAGTTTGAGAGTGTGAAACAGAGAGTGGGGGAGAATATGATTGTGTGTGACAGAGAGAGGGGGAGAGTGTGAGCATGTGTGACAGAGAGGGGGAGAGAATGTGGGTGTGCCAGAGAGAGTGAGTGTGATATATGTGACAGAGAGTGAGTCATTGTGAATGTGTGTGAGAGAGGGGAGTGTGTGTGTGACAGAGAGAGGTAGAGATTGTGAATATCTATGACAGAGAGAGGGGAGAGTGCCTGTGTTTGTGAAAGAGGAAGAGATTGTGAGTGCTTGTCATAGAGAGACGGGGAGAGTGTGAGTGTGTGTGATAGGAAGGGAATGACTGTGAGTGTGTGTGGCAGAGAGAGGGAGAGAGCGGGCGTGTGTATGACAGAGAGAGGGGATGGTCTGAGTGTGTCTGACAGAGGGATAGAATGTGAGTCCATGTCTCAGGGAGAGGGAGAAAGTGTGAGTGCTTCTCACAGATTGTGGGGGTGAGTATGAGTGTGCATGAGTAACAGAGGGATAGAGTGTGCATATGTGAGTGAGAGGGGAGTGTTTTGTGTGACAGTGAAAGGGAGAGAGTGTGAGTGAGTGTTACAGAGAGAGTGTGAGTGGTTGAGTGTGTATGACAGATTAGGGAGAGAGTGTGAGTGCTTGTCACAGAGATGCGGAGAGAGCATAGGTGTGTATGAAAGAGATAGGGGAAGAGTGTGCGTGTGTGTGACAGAGAGCGGGAGAGAGTATAGTGCTTGTCACAGAGGGCGGGCGTGAGTGTGAGTGTGTGTGAAAGAGAGAGGGAGAGAGTGTGAGTGTGTGTGTGACAGGGAGAGGGAAAAATATGAGTGCTTGTCACAGAGAGAGGGGAGAGTGTGAACGTGTATCACAGGGAGGGGGTAGAGTGTGAGTGCACGTGACAGAGAGAGGGGAGAGTGTGAATGTGTGCAAAAGAGAGAGGGGGAGAGGGTGACTGTGTGTGACAGAGAGAAGTGGATAGTGTAATTGTGTACAACAGAGCGAGCGGGATCGTGTGATTGTGTCCGACAGGAAGAGGCAGTGAGTGTTCACGTGTTAGAGAGAGTGTTTATGTGTGTGCAGAGATAAGGAGAGAGTGTGCGTGTGTGTGACAGAGAGATGGAGAGAGTGTTCGCATGTGAGAGAGAGAGAGTGTGTGTGTGTGTGTGACAGAGAGAGGGAAAGTGTGTGTCTGAGAAAGATGGGAGTGTTTGTGTGTCACAGAGAGAGGGAGAGAGTGTGAGTGCTTACCACATAGAGTGGGGGAGTGTCTGAGCATGTGTTACAGAGAGAGTGGGAGTGTAAGAGTTTGCGTGACAGAGAGAGGGAGAGAGTGTGAGTGATTGTAACAGAGAGCGGGGGAGTGTCTGAGCGTGTGTGACAGAGAGAGTGGGAGTGTGAGAGTGTGCGTGACAGAGAGCGGGAGAGATTGTGAGTGCTTGTCACAGAGAGAGGGGGAGAGCGTGAGTGTGTGTGACAAAGAGACGGAGGGAGTGTGATTATGTGTGACAGAGAGAGGGGGTAGAGTGTGATTGTGCGTGACAGAGAGAGGGGGAGAGTGTGAGTGTGTTTGACAGAGAGATGAGGAGAGTGTGAGTGTGTGACAGAGACAGTTGGAGACTGTGAGTTTGTGTGACAGAGAGAGGGGGAGAGTGTGAGTTTGTGTGACAGAGTGAGGGGGAGAGTGTGACTGAGTGTGACAGAGATTGGGGGAGTGTGTGAATGTGTGTGAAAGTGGGAGGGATAGAGCCCGCATGTGAAGGGTGTGAAGGCATTGAAGAGAGCACGGAAAAGCTCCACGAGAATGGTTCCAGGAACTTCAGTTCCGTGGATAGATTGGAGCAGTTGGGACTGTTTACGTTGGGGTGAGAAGGCTGAGAGGAGATATGACTGAGGTGTTCAAAATCTTGCTGGGCCAAAATCGTGAGGGATCTGGACCGAGTCAATCGGGAGAAATTATTCCCACTGGGGGAAGAAGTGAGAATGAGAGAAACACAGATATAAGGGTATTGGGAAAAGAAGAGATGGAGACACGATGAGAAACTTTCTCAGGCAGCAAGTGGTGAGGGTCAAGAATGCGCTGCCTGAGGATGTAGGGGAGGCAGGTTGATTATAGGAGATCGAGGGAGTATCAGTCTGTTATCTGAAAAGGAAGAATGTGCGGGGTTACAGGGAGAGGGGGTGAGGGGTTGAGTGGCACTAGCTCAACTGCTCATTTGGAGAGCCAGTGCTGACACAATGGGCCGAATGGCCTCCTCCTCCACTGCTACAATTCTGCGATTCAAGAGGATATGAAGGATAGAAAACGCTGGGGTAGAATAAACAATATTAAGGAGCAAATCAAATGATTAAAACATTGAATAATGTCGGATTTACAGCAGAGAAACAGACCATTCAGCTCATTTACTCTATGCCGTTCCTTACGCTACAGACGAGCCTCCTCCCAGCCTCTCTTCAACTTAAGCCATTGACATACCTTCCTATTCATTTCTCCTTCCTCTTTGTAACCAGCATCCCCTCAAACCCATCTCTGTTACTCGCCCCATCCGCTTCCTGGTATCAAGTTACACATTCTCACCATTAACCGGGTGAAGAGATCCCTCCTGAAATCCCATTTGGCTTTTCTGTTGACTGTCTGAGATTTTTGACCCCTAGCTGTTGTCCCTCCCGCGAGTGATGACATCTTCTCTACGTCTAACTTATTAGGAACAGTCACAGTTTTATACAACACTATCGGATTGCCCACCAGTCTTCAACCTTAACAAGAAAAAGAGGTTCCAGTCAGTTCAGAATTTTCAGCAAATATTAAAATCTCTCCGTTCTGGGATCTTCATTGTGAATTATATTTGCAGCACCTTAATCAGGATTTTCAGAGATGTTAGTGCTGATAATTTGGACATCAGTCTGTACAGGGTACACATGTAGCAGGAATCAGACATGGGGTATATTTTAAATCAGATTGGTGATTGTGAGTATGAGAAATCGGGATGTGAGAAGTTTAAAATACACTTCATGTTTGAACCTCTCCAGTCAGTTTTGAGAATGCAGGAAGAGGAGGCGTCCATTCAGCCCCTGGAGTTGATTCCAGCAGTCAGTGAGATTATGGCTGATCTGTGATGTAACTCAATCCGCTCGCATTTGCCACGTATCCTTTCAGATCTTTGGATAATTAAAATGTACCGATCTCAGATTTTCAAGTTAACCTTCCATTGTTTTTTACAGAAGAATAATTCAAACTTCTACTAATGTTTTATGTAGAAATGTTTGCTAATTTCACGCAACAATCTCTGAATCTATTTTTTAGAACACGCCCCATCATCCGCCACATCCAAAGTCACGGAAAGAGATTCTATCCCCCCTCCCCTGAATAGCTGGAACACTTTCATCAAATCATCCCCTCTTCTAAAATGGGACTACAACCTCAGTTTGTTTAAAATCTCCTAATAATTTAACTCTTGGAATCCAGGTTTCGATCTGGTAAATCTACACGTCGCTCCCTCCGAGGACAATCTATCCATGCTGAGGTGTGGTGCACAGGACTGATCACAGTTACTCCGTGTGTGGCCTGACCAGGGCTTTATCAATCTGACACATGACGTCTACAAACTTGTCCATTACTACAGATATAAAGGTCAGCATCCCATTAGGCTTTTGCATTATTTTGTGAACCTGTTAAAGGAATGTCATAATCTGTGTAAAGTATCCCCATGTCCCCATGGACTTGCAGCACTTTTGGATGTCCACCAATTAGAAAGACCCCTGGTTTATCCTTTTTTGGGCCCAGACTGTATGAGCTCACATGAGGCAATATTCAAGTCCATTAGACAGAGTGCTGTCATTCCGTGAATCGAACAATATCTTGTAATTTTATATACCATGTATATTGCTAACAATTTCTTGTGCCTCAGGCACAGCAGTGAAACCGCCCTCGTCAACATCATAAGTGAACTCTCTCTCCATAGCCAGTTTAAACATGCATGGTGGAGTTTCAAAACCATGTAAATAACTTACTCAGGAAACCGAGGATCAGCAGCAGAGTCCACATCTCACTGAGTGATATTCTGGGAAGTTAAAGGCACAATTAACATTAGGGAGAGTGATTGGAATTGGCAAATTGAGGGAAATGTTATTAAAACATGGGACAGTGTTTTAGTGAGAATATCGATTTATAGCAGGTTAGCTCTACCTCCCCCTCTCACTAGAACACCAACATATAGTGCAAGCCCTACCTCCCCCTCTCACTGGAACACCAACATATAGTGCAAGCTCTATCTCCCCCTCTCACTGGAACACCAACATATAGTGCAAGCCCTACCCCGCCCCCCTCTCACTGGAACACCAATATTTAGTACAAGCCGTACCTTCCCCTCTCACTGGAACACCAACATATAATGCAAGAACTACCTCCCCCTCTCACTGGAATATTAACATATAGTGCAAGCCCTACCTTCCCCCTCTCACTGGAACACCAACATATAGTGCAAGCCCTATCTCCCCCTCTCACTAGAACACCAACTGATACAGCAAGCTCTCCCTCCACCACTCACAGGGACCTCAACACGAAGAGGTGAACTCTACCTCACCCTTTCACTGGGGCCGCTGCAGACAGAGGTGAAGTTCACTTGCTTACATGCCCTTAATCAAAACCAATTCATTCAATCAAATCCTCGCTTTTCCTTGTTAAACTCCGAAACTACCAATTATTTTAATCATTATTATTCCTGAAAGTCCGGCTCTCTTCTCTAGCTCCTCCTCCAGCCCCCCTCTATCGACACCCTGCTAATATCCGAATCCCGTTCCATTGCTGAGTCTGGTCTGCGTACAGGAAAAGGAGCACACACACAACCAAGCCATTACCAGCAAGTGACTAATCCCTGATCTTGTTATCATGGTCTCTTCATACGTCACTGCTTACCAGAGACCCCGAATGAGGTACTGCTTTGTGAGATGCAGTGGGGGACAGTCTATTTGCTCCCTCCTCACTCTCCGGTACAACCTGCTGGGAGTGGTGTCAGTCTTTGCAACACCACATCCAACACCGCTCATCACATGGGATTGACATGTGACCATTGACTGTGCTGATTGGCTGTAACATTCGTCAATGATGCACATTGTCGCAGCAATCATGCAAATTTAAGTTGTTTTCATGAAAGGAGTTGTGAAAAGATAACAATGAAACATCTCACCTGATATTTGGAAGATTTTTTTCCCAGGAACATGAACTGTCTTCAGTTACCCAACATGAAAGATATAGGGAGGATTGAAATTGTCACCAGGTTTAAGCATTATATAGTCAACATCGTGTCATGGTCTGGGCATATATTTTCATTCCTTCTCGGGTTGTGAGCATCGCTGGTTAGGCCAGCTTTTATTGCACTTTTAGTAATTGCCATTGAGAGGATGGTGGTTAGCTGCCTTCTTGAACCATTGCATTCCATGTGGTGTAGGTACACCCAAAGCGCTGTTAGGGAGGGAGTTCCAGGATGTTGTCGCAGCGACAGTCAGGGAACGGCTGACAGAGTTCCAAGTCAGGATGGTGTGTGGTTTGGAGGGGAACTTGCAGGTGGTGGCGTTCCCTGTGGCTGCTGCCCTTCTCCTTCAAATGTGTTCGGTTCATGAGAATGGAAGGTGCTGTCAAGGAGCCTTGGCAAGTTGTGATGTGAAACCATAATGGGCACTGTTTTAGAGCGAGAATGTTCACTGTACATATCCCTAAATCATTCACAATCTGTCAGTGTTACTGATCCAGGCTGTTTGTATACAGACTTGTTTATAACTTCAAGTTCTCAAACCCCAAGGCTGAAACTTGTAGTCACTCTCTCTGGAATATGACGCAGTGATTTTCCATCTCACTCCCAAACCCCCCTTTCTGCACGGCCTGGCCCCCAATAATCTTCGTCCATCTCCATTCTCACTAAATTTACAATCTACATCAGTGACTTAATGAGGGGATGGATTGTTCTGTTCCCAAGCTTGCTAACAACTAGTTGGGTATTAAATTGTCCACATGTTCGGCTGTCACTCGAGTTGAGGATGATGTCTGCTCGGGCTGGCCACTTCCTGTGGGTATTCATGTGGATGAAAAGGCGGATTCTCCAGCCGCAGAGCTTCGGACAGATGAGGCAGGACGTCCCGCCAGCTAGTAGGATCCGGAGAGCAGGATTTCCTTCATTTCCTTTCCTTCCATGGCTCCTCATTCAGGCATGGAGACTGAAAGCATGATGCGGAATGATGGACTCGTTGTCACCATTTTGACCGATTGTAACGAGTTCCTCCCAGTCATTAATGTCGATGTGTTAACACTTAATGTGTGAATCCTGTAGGGATTTGTTGATAAATATGCTTTTGCCTTTGTCTCCTCTAATTAGTTACTTAATAAAATATCAACAATTCTGCAAGTTGATTGATGAATCTTTCATTGTTTGGTAAGTGCATTGTTGTTTGATTTTGCTTCTGTCCAGTAAACATCAGGATTATTCGCCTATTCAGTGTCTGAGACTCTGCCTGATGTTCCGGTCTCTGTCGAACTAAATCAGTTTGAAGGGTTAATTCAAGTTGCCGTATATAGTCTGTTCACTGCTAAATTAATTCAAGTCGAAGTTTATAAAAACAAACAGCCCTTTTTATATGTAGAGGGTGAGATTAAGCTCCTGCTGCTCCTATTTCAAATGTTCTTTAATGGCCGGTTCAGTGAGCTAACTCCAGGGTGCAGGGTAGATTTCAGCTGCCCCCACCCCACTGAACTCAGAGCTCACACAGAACACAGAGCCCACACAGAACACAGAGCCCACACAGAGCACTGAGCCCACGCTGAACACAGAGCCGGCCCTTAACGCAGAGACCACATTAAGCATACAGTCGTCACTGAGCACAGAGCCCACACTGAACACAGAGCCCACACTGAACACAGAGTCCACACTGAACACAGAGCCCACACTGAACACAGAACCGTCACTGAACACAGAGCCCACACTGAACACAGAGCCCACACTGAACTCAGAGCCCACACTGAACACAGAGCCCACACTGAACACATAACTCACACTAAACACAGAGCTCACAGTGAACACAGAGCCCTCATTGAACACAGAGCTCACACTGAACACAGAGCCCACACTGAACACAGAGCTCAAACTGAAAACAGGGCCCAGACTGAACACAGAGCGCACACTGAACACAGAACCCACACTGAACATAGAGCCCACACTGAACACAGAGCCCACACTGAACACCGAGCTCAAACTGAAAACAGAGCCCAGACTGAACACAGAGCCCACACTGAACACAGAACCCACACTGAACACAGAGCCCACACTGAACACAGAGCCCACACTGAACATAGAGCACACGCTGAACACAGAGCCC
This sequence comes from Cetorhinus maximus, assembly GCF_964194155.1. NCBI lineage: Eukaryota > Metazoa > Chordata > Chondrichthyes > Lamniformes > Cetorhinidae > Cetorhinus > Cetorhinus maximus. Next base: position 32,840 of record NW_027596486.1, read on the forward strand.
ACACTGAACACAGAGCTCTGACTGACCCCAGAGCCCACACTGAACACAGAGCTCATGTTGAAAATAGAGCGCACCCTTAAAAGAGAGCTACGACTGAACATAGAGCGCACCCTAAAGACAGAGCTCATCCAGAACATAGTGCGCACCCTTAACACAGAGCTCACCGAGAATATATTGCGCACCCTGAAACAGAGCCCACACTGAACACAGAGATCATCCTAAACACAGAGACGACACTGATAATAGAGCTCCCAGTGATCGCAGAGCCAAAACAGAACACAGAGCTCACGCGGACCACAGTGCCCACACTGTTCACAGATGCCAGACTGAACGAGTCCACCCTGAATATAGAGCACACCATACACACAGAGCCCACACTCAACACAGAGCCGACACTGTGCAAAGGACGCGAACTAAACGCAGAGATTACACTGAGCTGAGAAGGCACTGAACACAGAGCCCAGGACGAAACCTGGGGTCAGCCGGAACTCACAGCCCACACTGAACACAGAGCCGACACTGAAAACAGAGGCTACACGAAGCACGGAGCTCACACTGAACATAGAGCACAGCATGAACTCTGAGCCAGCACTGAATAGATTCCCGACACACTGCACAGAGTCCAGGCAGCTGTAAACCTCCAACTGGCTCCACAGGAACCAAAGTGAATAGAACCTCATTTTGAATTCGCAAGGTGAAAATGTTTTGCCTGTGTCTCGTGAATTCTACGGGTTGCTGTTGCCTTAATGGAGATTTGTTTGGGAATTTTCTATAAGTTATGATAGTAGTAATTTGTAATCATGTGTTTTAACCAGTGTAAATTAATAAAATGTTTCATTTACTTTAATGTGAAAACTCGAGGGCTAATTCCTGAATTTAGAGTTGTATCTCAAACATAACACTTAAAATTATATGTTATGATAATTGTTTAAAGTTTTCCTTAGGGATTTTTAAATAAATCTGTTTATACAACTGCATCGGTCATAATGTGAGTCCAGTGGTGCAGGTCAGGCAGGCTGAAGAAAAGTCGAGGCTGAGAATGAGCAAGCACAAAAATGGTCCCAGGGATAAGGAACTTAAGTTCCGTGGATCGATTGAAGAAGTTGTGACTGGTCTCCTCAGAGAAGAGATGGCCGGGAGGAGAGCTGTTCAAAATCATGAGGGGCCTGGGACAGAGTGGATCAGGAGAAGCTGTTCACATTGGGGGAGGGATCAAGAATCAGAGGGACACTGATTGAAGAGTATAAACTCACCCCAATTCCTTCACATCCCACCAAACCAAACATGCCAATTATTGACGTGTGCCTTATTTTATGTGTAACACATAGTTTACAATGAACCATAATTCACTTGTGAATTCATGTTTAACTTACACTCATTTTGTGTTGCAGGCTACCGATGGTTAGCTAAGTCAGTTTTTAGTTTTTCCTTAGCTTGACTCTTGTATGATGCCACACGTCATTGTCTGAAAAATATTTTTGGAACTCCTGAGCCCATTAAAATCTCTTAAACTATGAACAGCTTGCATTCATTATATCTGCCTCGCTATCAGCCTGTGTCTCGATACTTGCCGTTGGAGTTTGCCCTCAGTGCAAAGATTGGACTTTGTTTGCACTCTTACCGAGAGGTGGTCACTCCTACTAATACTATTGTCATGGGCAGGTGAACCTGAAGCAAGTGGGTTGGTGAGGATGATGCTTAGTAGGTTTTATGCCCCTGTCAACAGGAGACACAGGCCCAAATTTTCGGGCCTAACCTATAAGAACATAGAGCGTAGGAGCAGAAGCAGGCCATTCGTCCCATCGAGTCTGCTCCGCTATTCAATGAGATCATGGCTGATCTGATAAGCCTGAATACCATTTTCCTGGCCTTTCCCCCATAACCATTGATTCCCTTACTGATTAAAAATCTATCTGTCTCAGCCTGGAATATACGTATCCATCCAGCCTCTACATGCCTCTGCGGTAAAGAGTTCCACAGATTGAGTATCTTCCTCCTCATGTCTGTTTTAATTGGGCGGCCCATTACTCTGAGTTTATGCCCTCTGACCAGAGACTCTCCCAGTAGGTGATACAACCATCCTGGGCAAAGCAGCCCATTTATTGGCACCACATCTACAAACATTCACTCCCTCCACCACCGACGCATAGTAGAAGCAGAGTGTACTATCCACAAGTTGCACTGCAGCAACGAACAAAAGCTCCTTCGACAGCGCCGCCAAACCCATGCCCACTACCATCTAGAATGGCAGGGGCAGCAGCCACATGGGAAGTCCACCAGCTGGAAGATCCCTTCTGAGCAACTCACCATCCCGGCTTGGAAATATACCAGTCGTTCCTTCACTGTCCCTGAATCAAAATCTGGACTCCGAAACAGCTATTTGTGTGCACCGACAGTACAGGGACTGCAGCGTTTCAAGAAGGCGGCTCACCACCAACTTCTCCAGGGGCACTTAGGGATGGACAATAAATGCTGGACCAGCCTGCGAAGCACACATCCTGTAAATGAATAAAAAAATGACATCTACACTTTCAAGCCCCCTAAGAATGTTATAAATTTGAATAAGGCCGCCTCTCATTCTTCTAAACTGCAATGAGTACATGTCCAATCTACTCCACCACTCCTCGCAAGAAAATCCCACCATCCCCAGGATCAACCTAGTGAACACTCTCTGAACAACCTCCAATGCCAGTACATCTCTCCTCAGATAAGGGGGCCAAAACTCTCCGAGTATTCCACGACTCAGGCAGCTCATTCAATGATGGTGCTACTGAACCAATCTTCATGCTGGGCATTGATAGCATTGACCCAGATTGCTCTCCGTACTCTTGCTTCCCCGACTGCCTCTTCCAGATGTGCATCAGTGTGGTATATTCAATCATCAGCTGAGGTGGGACCAGAAGGCGTTATCAATCTGGTGCCACCAATGGCCATATTCGCCCTGTTGCCCAGAGGTATCAGGGGGACCCAGAAGGATTGTTGATGGTTCCCAGGAGCACAAACCTGCTGGATGGGGTGGACCTGCCCTGTGGGTCGGTGCAAAAAGGCGATGATGAATGAGCCTGGGACGTAGGGCGGACTCAGAGCACAGCACTGTTGTATCCACCAGGTGGAAATGTGACCCTGCTGCTCCCTGCCTCCCATTCTCCCCACTGCCCGCCCCGCCCTTGCCTGTATGGCAGCACTTGCCTGCTCGCGCAAGAAATGAGACATGGGTAAGAGGTGGCGAGCAATGCAGTGAGTCTTTATTCACATGGTTCAGGAATGCAGTGGGATAGGGTTCAAGGGGGGTTTCCGCCTCCTAACGATACGTCAATCAAGGTTAGCTTCTGTCAGAGCCTCGGACACAAGCGCATCCTCCCTGGCCTCGGGCCTCATTTAGACACGCAGCAGTGAAAGCCCCGAGCGCACATGTTGGGAAACTCGTCTGACGCCCTCTTGCAGGGCCTCGTTTTGCAATACCCAACATGGATGCATCCGAATGCGATGGCTGGAAAAAAGCAGGACAAATCTCATTAGTCACTGTTTCTGGGCCAGGGGTGCTGTTTGTGTTGGGGGGGCTGGGGTTGGTATGGCAGGTGAACATCGGGTCACCTCTATTAAAAAGTACCTGGATGAGCACTTGGCACCTACATAACTTTTAAGGCTATGGGTCAAGTGCTAGTAAATGGGATTAGGTAGGTAGGGCAGTTGCTTCTCACATGTCGGTGCAGACTCGATGGGCTAAAGGGCCTCTTCCGCACTGTATGATCATGTCATTAACGTTCTAGGTCAATCTGGGATGCACACAAGGGAGGGTGATGGACAACATGGTCTTACACGGAATCCCATGTCTCCCTCTATTGTTTACTCTATCGTTCTTTTCAATGTGTCGACATTATTCACCTCAACCCTTCCCCTGTTATAGCGATTCCCACATCCTCACCCCTCTTGGGTACAGATGTTTATCTTGATTTTCCTATTCGATCCCTTATTGAATCTCTTATCCTGTTGGACACCTAGATGGGGGTCACCGGCAACAGGTGCGAAAATCTTCCCTTCATCTACCCTATTAGAGACATCCATATCTCACACAACAAAAACACGAAGTTGTTTATATCCCTGTGACCTAGCCTAGCGCCCCAGCGAGTATCACAGGAGAGTTATCAAATTGAATCAATCTCCGACTCACATAGGGAGACACTGGGGCAGGTGACCAAAAGCTTGTTCCAAAGGAGGATTTTATTCAGCGTCTGAAAGGTGGAGACGGGGCGAGGAAGATGTGGGGAGAGTTAGTGAATGAATTCTGGGGTTCGGCTCCCAGGCGGCTGGAGACAGGGCCGCCAATGTAGGAGGGAGTGAAATGGGTGAAGGTCCATGGGCTGGAATTGGGGTAATGGAGAGATCATGGAGAGTGAATGGGTGGGGGGAATTACAGGGATAGGGAGGGGGCAAGATACGGGAGGGATTTAAAAACCAAAATCTGACCTCTGAACTATAGATACCGGTTGTTGAAAGTAAACCTACGGGCACAGGGTGATCAGTGAGTGTTAGGACATAGGCAGCATGGTTTTGTGTGGCTTCACATTATGGAAGGTAGAATGTGGGAGCCCCAGCCAGAGTTATATTGACATAGGCAGCTCCAGATGTAACCAATGTCCGGATGAAGATTTTAGTGTCAGGTCAGATGAGACAAGGTCACTGTCGGGTGATGTTTCCATAGTGGATATAGGTTGTCTTTGAGTTACACGGATATATGGCAGAAATCATATTTTGGGATCAAATCCACACAAGTCTCAGTCTCGGAGACTTTCCAGGGAGAGGGAGGAAGTAAGTAGAGAGGGAGAAGCTATAGGTCCAGGGCTGAAAACAATGGAGTCAATCATGGAATTCTGAGAGATACACTCACCTCCGCTACCATCAGGCAGGGCTCGTGGTTGGGCATCGGTGGTCTGCACCAGTAGCAGGACACCAACAACTAATAGCAGTGCTTTCATCATCATCTGCTGAGCTCTTCCCTGTCGCAATGAGATGATCAGAGTACGGGCGGTATTTATACAAATTAAGAAAGGGTTCTGTAGTTAATAATCACACTCTCCTTAGTGGAGATTGGCTCGGACTGGGACGTACTAAATTAATCATTCAGAAACTGGGAACAACAATGTAGTGAATCAACGATTAAAGCCGTCTACAAGGCAGGTTTTTCATTAACCAGCAGCAGTAAAACCTCAGCAATGGTTAAAATGGGGTTGATTATAGAAACACTGTGCTGTGATTAGATTGAAGCCACACAGCAGAGGAAGAGGCCGTTGTCCAATCGCACCTGTCCTGCCTCTTATAATGTACTATCCGATGCTACCCCCTTCCTCTCCGGACGTTCCCCAGTTTTGTATCTCCTGATCCATTTCCCCTTGTGAAAGATACTATTGAACCTGCTTCCACCGTCCTTTCAGTCAGCGCCGTACCGGGCACAACCACTCGCTGCAGCCAAAGAAAGTCTCCCCATCTACTCACGAGCACTTTGTAAATTCTCTTAAATCTGTTTTCGCTGGATCCCTAAGCTGCAAACTTCTAAAATATCACACCCCCAAATTTGGAAGAAGATTTGAAGCGTTCTCCCCTGGTGTCAATTTTGACCCCTCGAGCAAAACAGCTAAAGCTGCTCATCATTCATTCCTGTTTGGTGGATCTTTCTGTGCCCTACTTGCCAGTGGCAATCGACTACATTATGTTCGTAGCTACAACTCAGCACCTTTCCACTGGCAGTGGGGCGCGCGTTCAGATATCATTTAGTGATGAAGGGTGCTACAGAAATGAAAGTCTTCTTCCTTCCTACATTTCATCCACACCTCATGGGATCTCGTGGAACCAGACCCAACAAGGCACCGTAAAAATACTCCCGCAGATTTCCTGCCAGCTCCATTCCGCAGCATATGTATCCAAGTTGAGCAACGCTTGGTGGAGGCACTGTGATTCGCAAGGGCTGTTATCTAATTGGGATTGTTTAAGTGAGTTATTCTGGTGTCTGCAGATGTTACGAATGCATGTTAGCTTTAAAGATTAAGTGTGATTTGTATTCCTGCACTTGTGTGATAAGGAAATGTCAAATTGAGTTCTAGTTTCCATTTAAACTTGTGCCATCATTTCTAATGAGGGCTTGTCCGACCGTTGCAGCTAAGGTAAGCAAACATGAGTGGAAGATTTGGGCTTCAGGGTCTTAGGAAGGCAGGCCCTCTCACAGGCACACACAAAAAACCTAGACACAGCGATTTTGATTAGGAAGCTGTTGGAGTTTGGAAGGTTATGAAGGTAGCTCCCAGGCAGGAACAGCTTAGAAGAGGGCGGATAGCCAGGCCCAAGCTGAACGAAACCTCAAGAATCCAAGGGAGTGGAGCAGGAGAAAGCTCCAAACAGACCTTCGACTTAAACGGAGGACAGATTCCTGGAAAAGCTGCTGTTCAGTGGAGCTAAGAGTGAGGGATCGAGTAAGGCTTCAAGCTTCAAGTTTAAAAGTATGAAGACTCAGAATGCAGATGTAAGAGGCATTGCAAGAACAGCTTGCAACAGGCAAGCATGTCCAAAGAGGCAACTTAGGTTCTGTAACACGTTGCTCTCGGCAATTGAAGCAGTAGTGCTGTTTCCGGCTGAGTCTTTGTGAGAGAATTCATGACAACAGTCTGGATGGATCTTGGGGCCTAGAGGAGAGGAACATCAGAACGCTGGAGGTGAACTTTTGTGGAAGCTTCTTATTTAGGACAGGATTCCAAGGTGACAAATAGAGATAGGAAGCGCTCGGGTGAAAGATGGGGTTCAGTGAGACCAGTTGACTCACGGTGTGACAAGGGTCTGGGGGGAGCTGATGCAAGATTCATTGCCTCTGGTTGAGTGGCACCTGTCACCTTATTTCAGAGTGTTGTGCCTATTGGACTTTATACTTACTGTGAGTATTAGAGTGTAAGATAGTTTTTGTAACTTGTGTTATCCTTGCCATCTTTTATATATCTGTAAAGCTATAGTTGTGGTTGAAGAAATATTGGAATATATTTCAACTTTTCTTCTTTAATAAATGTTTTGTTCCTTTGTTAAAAGTTTCTCAGCTGACTCCAGTGACCCTTCAGTAGCCCCTAAACGTATCTAAACAAAAAAAAATAAAAGTTAGGTTCTATAAAATTGGGTTTCAAACTGGTATCACGCTTATACAGGGGAAACCTCAGCTGGAATTGCAAAGATGGCACAGGATGTACTCTGGCTGTGAGGGTTCTTCAATGCCGAATAGTAACAGTGACTCAGCATCAACATTGATGACTGACTTGGCTGAGTCTTGAAGGATATATCAGAGAGGCTAAAAGCGAAGGAATATCACTTTCCTTCCATTAACTTGAAAGCCTGCTTGGGACTTTCTCCTTTTCAACTCCCTTGGGTTCTTTTAGGTCTTCCTTAGCTTGGCCCTGGCTATCTGCCCCCTTCTAGGCATTTCCTGCCTGGATATTATCTTCTAAACTTGCAGAACTCCAACAGCTTCCAAATCAAACCTGCTGTTCCTAGCTTTCTCCTGTGTTTCTGAGAGAGGACCTGCCATTCTAACCACCCGTGACCAGGCAACAGCCAAAACACTGCATTTTGTTCCACTTCCATCTCTCAGTGGCAGGCAGTGAGAGAAGCAACAAGAGGGAAACATTCTTGGCCTTGTCCTCACTAATCAACTCTTGAGCAGATGAATTTGACCATGGCGGGTATCGGCAGGAGTGACAGGCCCAAAGACTTTTTAGGGTCAAAGTCCACCCTTCACTATGACAGCACCTTCCATCTTGATGTGTGTCACTCCCAACTGAGTCTGGTAGCGCAAAAGCGGGCAGCCGTGAGGCACTGTGGGCCATCTGCCGGAGAGGTAGGATTGAGCGCAAAGGCAATCTGTAACCTCATCTCCCAGCGCAAACCTCACTCCCCGACTGCACTGTGCATGTCCAGGCAACACATGGGCTGTAGCGGTACAGGGAAACAGACCGCCAGCAAATTCTCATGGGCAGTTCGTGGTAGTTAAAAAATTTTGGCCTGGCCAGTGGGGCACAGTTTCCAAGAATGTATACGCAAAGGACATGGAAGAGGGCTGAATGATTGGTGGGTTTCAACCTGCACCAATTTCGGACAACATTCTTGCCATCCGTGCAACACGGAGTGCTGGTCTCGGGCAGCTTATAAGCCGGTTAAACATTTGCCTCGATCACGGAACTGATCGGCCACCAGTATCCTTGAACATGGCCGCCAGGATCTGGCCGGAACGAATCGAGCCAGCAAAGGGATCCATCTGCTTCCCGGCGGCCTGAGTGCAAAATGCATAGGCTGGCATTCCACAAGGTTGTCAAAAATGTGTGATCTCAAACCATGGACATCATTGCCCGGGTACCTTAATACCGTTGGACCACAGAAACCTATCAATTTTACATTTAAATATTGACAAACGATCTCGCACCTGTTCCTATTTAAAGAATGGAGTTACCGATGTGTATCGCCCTTTGTGTATCGCAGTGTTACCGAAATATTGTACTGAGCAGTCTGATTAGGCCTTTTAGACTCTGTCCCATAGCCTGATTCTCCTCCCCAGTGAACATAGTTTCTCTGTATCAAACTTATCTGTTCCCCTTAACACCTTGAATACTTCAACCAAACCACTCAGGAACGTTCCAAATTCCAGGGAGTACATGGGTTATTTGGGTAATCTCTCCATGTCTATATTCCCTGGTAGCACAGATATCATTTATTGTAAACATATCCTGAATTCCCTCCACGCCTGACAACTCACATGAGGGAAAGTTGTCGGGAATTGCTTTGTCTCCTTTTCTCTCTGTCTCTCTCTCTCTCTCTCTCTCTCTCACCCCATTCTTAAACAACAGAGTGGCTTTTAGAATTGCGCAGCCTCAAGGAATAATTTTCAGATGAATGGAACTGCACAGAATTATAGACCGGGCATCCACAATTTCTCAGCTGTTTCCTTCAATCGCTGGGATGGAAACGTTCTGAAACTGGGGATCTGCCACCCTAAAGTCCCATTATTCTCTCCACTTCCTTTAGGTTGCTAATTCTAGGTGTTCCATATGTATTAGTTTTAAAACATTTTCAGGGTATATGTTACCTTTACTGGAAAGGCCAGAAGATGTTGCCTGCCCTTGCAAATCTTTGCGATTCTCAACCAATTATAAGAGTGCTTCCCTACAAAATACCGATGTTAGCTAGTGCCCTAGGTTTACCAATCTCGACCAATGGGGCGAGAGAGACTGATTTACCTACAACAACCTAGCCTTAGCTTGTGACAGGCCTTTACATTTCTAGCACTCAGTTCACCATTCTAGCCATCAGCATCCAGTTTTGGCTTCTGGTGAATGAGAACGCCGGACACTCCAGAGCCCAAAAGCGAAATGTTTCCCAACTACAACCTTAGGTCCATTCTGTGCTGCCTTTTCACCTTAAAGTTACGTTACAGAGCATTGTCATTGAAAGAGCTGCCAACTATAGGTCAACCTAACAACATTCCAAAAGTGCGTAAGAATTATGATCTTACATTTCTCAGCTGATATGAAGCGCCATTTGTAACTTAAGTCTGGGCAAATAGAGCAATACGTCAATGGGGTGACGGCCCGTAGGCTTGGATCCTCAGGTGTGCCTGCTGCTGGTCTTTACATCGTCTCCTGCAGTCTGAATATGAGTTTGTAATTGGGAATCATTTTGCTTTTGGGCTCTTGAGAACCTAGCAATATCATTCAACACATGCTAAAACTGAATGCCAATTGGCGAGAAAGTCAGACTGAGGTTTATAATTGTAAGGAACGGGCACCATTTAAGGCCAGATTGTTGTTGACAAAATCAGAAGTTCTCATTCCATTGGCCGATATCCATGTTTCACCCCTAGTTTTAACGGTCACGGTAGGATGACGAGTAGGCCGGGCCATGGTCTTGCAGATTCTGTCTGAATTTAATTCTGCTGCTTCTCATGTCCCACAGCGCCTCATGGATGTTGAGATTTGAGCTGCGTGATCTGTTCTGAATCTATCCCGTTGACAGCGTGTCAAACAACAAAATGAAGCGTGACTCCAGTTTGAAGACAGGTCTGTTGTCACAAGGACTGTGCGGTGGTCATGCCTACCAACTGCATCAGAGACGGATGCATCTGCAGCAGGTAGATTGGTGATGATGATGCCAAGTAGAATATTCCCTCTTGTTGGTTCACCTGCCTCAGGCCTATTCTGCCTTTCGGGGCTCGGCTACCTGGGTCTGTAACGGTGACCCAGAGCGACTCTTGTTGATGGACATGCAGGTCCCACAGCAGAGAATATTCTGTGCCCTTGATACGCTCAGTGCTTCTTCCATGTGGTATTTAGAATTGATCAGATTTGGGAGAGCGGTAGGTGGGAATCAGCAGGAGGTTCTCATTCCCCCTGTTTGCCATCATGACTTGTGGCATCACAGAGCCTGGATTAAATGCTGAGCACTCCCAGTGCGAACCCAGACCTATTGTATTCCCCTTTGCCGTCAAGCCTGGTACCTCCCTCCTGTCAGTGGGGCATGACAAACCCAGGAATATGGGTGGCGAACCTTTGGCATTGGCTGTGAAGCTCCGATTCTGATAGCATGACAGTTCAGGAGATACAAGATGCCAACGAGACTCTGCCATGTTCTACACGTATGGCTAAATTGGAGTTGTAAGATGTCAATGTGAACCTGCCATTTTCTGACCATTCCTCCCTGCCAGTCGATATGGTGACACAGCGATCCGAGTGGAAAATGAGACACGGGCAATAGGCGTTGATCAACGCAGCTAGTTTTAATCACATGATTCAGAAAGCAGTGGGCTAGGTGTCATCGTATCCACACAATGCATCAGAGCCGGAATTACAGAAATTAAAGTCAGTCTCAGCCAAATCCACAGGTTCACCTGGCCCTGTGATACATTCACCTTTCTGTACCTCATGCAGCCTCACAGCTCTTAAAATGAATCACCATTTCCAGGGAATTAAAGACTCCTCTTCATTGCATCTTCCCATACTACAGGCCCCTCCAGTATCCCCAAATCCCAAGGTCATAACGGCAATTTATTGAACAATGGAGTTGAGTCTGAGTCTTTTGATACCTGATGCATACTGAGAGCTCAAATATGGATTGCGATGATAGCATGGCGGAACATGGAGCCCAGAGCTGTGCACAGGGCACCTAGTGTGGTTTAACTCATCGATAGGAAGGCCAGGTCAATGCACAGTGCCCCACGTGTGGTCTAAACAAGGGGAATGGAGGTCAGAGCTGTGCACAGTGCTCCGAGTGTGGTTTAACCGAGGGATACCGTCACCAGAACTGTGCATAGTGCTCTAAGTGTGGTCTAATGGAGGAATACAGACATCAGCACTGCGCATAGTACTCTGACCGTAGTCGAAGTGAGGGATATGGCTCCATCCATATTCAGAGTGCTGTAATTGTGTCAAACCGAGATGAACAGAGGCGGTTTCTCTGCACAACTAGCAGGGTGCATCCTTTGGCGCACCTGGAGAGTGAAGAAATGTCCCAAGACACGACACAGGAACCAGAGAAAGGGAAAAATGACAGAAAGCCACAGCAAAACATCTTAAGGACAGACAACAAAAAGTTCACTCAAGAAAAGTTGTTTTTAGGGACTATCTAAAACGTGGGGAGAGAGGTCGAGAGAATTATGGAGAGAATACCAGAGCTCGAGGCTCCAGCAACCAAATGCAGTGCCTCCAATGTCTGATCCTCCAGTCAAAGTCTGGAAACCCAAAGGAGGCCTGAATTCGAGAGTCAACAAAACCTGGACTAATGATTGGGCAGGAGGTGATTACAGAGGTACGGAGGGGGTGAGCTGATCGAGGAATTTGGAAACATGCTATATGAATGACTCAAGATATCACCGAATGACCACAGACTGATGGACAGGACGAGGAGACTGGGAATAACTTCATGATGGATTGAGGTTAATGTAGACAACAAATGAAACATTTTAAAAACTGAGTTTGATATCTTTCCCTTTGGAAAGTTTTCAAGTGTCACAGAACCAATTTCATTGAAGGAGTTCAGACACATATCAGCTACAATCCAATTGAAATGCAACGCAACTTCAATGGTTTGAATGGCCTCCTCCTGTCTCTCTTAATGTTTCTTTAGGTTTTGTACTGAGAGATGTACTAACCCCTAATATACATCTTGCACTCTCTCCTCCTTCAGCAGTGATTGGGCGGCATCAGCAACAGTAAAAAAGCAGAAAAAGCAGTGCTTTCCTCATTTTCCGCTGTTCTCCTTCCAGGTCACAATGAGATAGCTGGAGCACAGACGCTCTATATATGAATACAGTGCACACTGTAGTTAATAGTGTCACATGCGCTCCGCGGCTAGATTCCACCTTGGGAAAGTTGAAGGGGCAGTTTACCAAGTCCAAATTTAACTGGAAGCAAGTTGGTTTTCATTCATCTGCGATGAGACAGATCGGAATAATGATTAAGCTCACAAAGCTTTATAGGTATCCTAAAATCACCCTCGGCCGCTAGGAGAAGAGTTGGGAGATCTCTCCCTGGTTTCCTGGGGCGAGTGCTCATCCATCCACCAACACAACGATCACAGGTTATTTGGTCAGTATCGCCTTGCTGGTGGGAGCTTGCTGTGCACCAATTGGCAGCGACAATTTGTAGATTCTAGCACTGGCCACCCTTCAGCAATCTCCTGGTGAAAGGTGTCACAAAAACTTGATCTTCCCTTTATCAACAGTTTTTTCTCTCTCTCCCTTTCCCTACTTTGAACTCCTGTCTGACTGTTCCTCCCTCTCTAATTCTCGCCCTCCAGTTCCAATAGTGTGCTTTACTTTATCATTAAGTTTTGCAACTATGTGTGTTGTTTTATGAGACTGTTAGTGTTTTGGTCAGACTCACTGATTTAAGTAAATGCAGGGAGGTCATGTAATTCCTGCTGCCTGACAGTAAATGCGGTTGTGATAATTCTTAAAGATAAAGGAAAAACTCCAGTAGTTAAGTGGGAAGGAGGTGTCAGCTATTTACAATTGGAGACAACGACGTCTATTTCTAATTCTCAGGTGAAAAAACACTTAGTCTGCCAAGGCCTCAAAACACTTATATCAATACAATTTACAAACATTTGTCGGAACTTAGGAACAAAAGACTTTGTAGCAGTAGACGTCCATTCAGCCCCTTCAGACTTCTCCACCGATCAATTAGATCACGGCTCATCTGGTTGTGTCTCAACGACACTGTATCGCCGGTCCCACCATCACGCTTGAGTCACTTGCCTATAAAAATCCAATCAAATTCTGCTTCGAATAAATGCAATCAGCCAGCCTACACTGCTCTCTGGAGGAGAGAATTCAACAGACTAATGAACCTTTGACAGATATGGACAATCTCCTCATCTCTTTCATAAACAAACACCTCTTATTCTTAGTCTTTCCACATTGTTTCTAATCTCCCTCACAAGTGGTGAAACCCTCCCGGTATCTCCCTTATCAAATACACTCGGGATGCGAAACGCTTTTTATGACGTTGTGTTCTTCTAAACTCCGATGGGTGTGGAAACACACTGACCAGCCTTACCTCACTAGACAACTCCCTCATCATCGTGCTGTAAGTTGTCTCTTCGTTACGAAGATGAAAGGTGATTGTGATCATGGGTCGCTGTTCAACATTTCTACTTAGATACCTAACTCATGTGCCTTCGGGAAGGGGTTTAGGGGATGCCATTTTACGATCAGGTTACATGCTTCGCTATGAAGCAAGGAAAATCAGAGGCAGGCTGCGATTTTCTTTTTTTTTTTGGCAATGTTTACAGTTTTGGTCCTGTGTGGTCAGCAGACATCTGTAACATAGAGAGGCAGGAAAATAGAGTGAGCTACTGTCTGCCTGGGGTGGTCCTTGCACATCTTCAGTATGGTTGAATGCTGTGTTTGCCCTGATGCCATTAGGAATCAACGATTTTGGAGTCATTACAGAACCTGCCCCTCCTGGCTGTATGCCACTGTGCCATCACCTATGCTGGTTCTGCCCTTCCAGCAGTTCCAGCTATTCACAGGGATGGTCATTGGTGAGCTGGGGCATTGGCTCTAAGGTACGCTTTTGTGAGCCTGACTATATTGGAGTTACAATTGGTCAATATGGTCGCGCCATTTCCCGACCTCCCCTCCCTCCCTGTCAATGTGGAGAAATCCGATACGAGTGAGCAATGAACACGGAGAAGATGTGGTGATTGATGCAGCCAGTTTTATTCACATGATTCAGAGTGCAGAACGTCAGGGCTCATTGGATCCACACAATGTATCAGAGCCTGAATGACAGAAATTACAGTAAGAGTCAGCCGAGACTCAGACAGGGGTCACATCGGGACAGTTTTCATTATTCTAGCTCAGGGAGCCTGCAGCACGTGTAAGACCAGACGCACTGCCATGTGTCCAGAGTTTCAAGTTTGTGACGCTGGTCTTTTCTACAGTTTCCTCCTTTTCTGACGCATTCGAGGCTCCAATCTGGAAATCAGAAAGGAAGAGGCAACAGTCAGGGTTTTTGAGCGTTCAGCTCTGCTCGAACCCATATATAATTAGACATGTAATGGACACAGCTCTGCAAGTGAGACTGACCAGGGAATATGAGGGCAAGGACAGCACACAGTATTCCAAGCATGATCTAAATCGGGGATATTGAGACCAGAACTTTGCACATTGCTCCAGCTGTGGTAAAACCAAGGGATATCATGACCAGAACTGTGCACAGTGCTCCAGCAGTGGTTTAACCAAGGGATATGAATGCCAGAACAGTGCACGGAGCTACAAATCTAACCGAGGTACATGGAGACCTGAACTGTACACATTGCTCCAGGACAAACCAAGGTGTATGGAAACCAGAACAGTGCCCAGTGCTCCAGGTCTAACCGAGGGGTATGGAGACCTGAACTGTGCACAGTGCTCCAGAACAAACCAAGGTGTATGGAAACCAGAACTGTGCACAGTGTTCCACATATAATCGAGGGGGTTGGATACCAGAACTCTGCAAAGTGCTAAAGATCTAACAGAGCGAGATGGACCCCAGAAATTTGCACATATCTAATCGAGGGATATGGACACCAGAACTGTGCACAGTGCTCCAGATCTATCTAAGGGATAAGGAGACCAGAACTGAGCACAATGCTCCTACAGTGGATAACCCAAAGGAAAATATGGACCAAAAATTTCCGGATTGAGAATTATGCAATTTATAATGAAAAATCAAGATAATAAAATTACACAATTGACTCATGGGAGCATTTTCCAAAATCATTTCACACATAGTCCAAATAAAGGTAATTTTTGACAGGTGACCCAACGCACACCCAAAGAGGTTGGATTGAAGGACCATCTCCAGAGAGGAGAGACCCTGGTTGATGAGGTTACACAGGGGACTCTCGAGCCTCGGCTCCAGGCAACTGACGGCATGCTCACAAATGGCAGGTAACTTAAAATCTCGGAATGGATAGGAGGGCAATTTTGGTGGGACGCATGTATCTGGAAGGAATTTTGGGCTTGAGGTGATTACAGAGTAACAGAGCTTCGAAATGATGTAGGGATTTAGAAACATGCTGTACGATTAATACAAAATATCACCGAGGGACAGTATGTGGATGGGAATTTCGAGAATGCTGAGGATAGCTCCTCGGTGGACATAGTTGAGGTTGGATTCCAAAAACAAAACACCCAATTTTTGAAGAAGGCTACATCTGAGACTGACAGCTTGCTGTTTGGAAAGGATTATAATGATTATGGATCCAAAATTATCCAATGGGTTTAAGACAGATATCATCCATGGCCAAATTGAATAAGAATACTGGCTTGAAGGGTTCAATGACCTCTTCCTGTTGTATTCAATGCATCTAGAGTTTGGCAACTGAGAGATAACATCATTGGATAACCTACCGATAAGCTTGCACTCCCTCAGCACCAGCTCTCAATGCACCAAGAACAGTACTTTCCATATCTTCCCCTGAGCTCCCCGGAGTCACAGAGAGATGACTGGTGCACGCATACTTTTTATATGAACTCAGAGAGAATTATGTCGTTAATATTCGCAGGCACACCGTGAGGGTTGGATGTATCTTGGGCTGGTTAAAGGAACACTTCACTAACTGAGGCTGGCATTAACTGTAATCCACGGCTAAAAATCTGTCCCAGGCCGGATTTTATTAATCAACGGAGAGACGGATCTGTGTAAAGATTGAACAGGTGAAGGTTTAAAGGAATTGTTCTCAGTGTTTAGTGTAAGAAACATTCTTCAGATTACGGGGACCATTTGGCCCATGGTGTCTCTGCTGGTTCTGTGAAAGAGATGTTGAATTATGCCCCCTCAATCTCTTCTCTTTCCCCATTGCCCCGCTATTATTTTCCATGTCAGTTATTGTTACAATGCCCTGTTGCTATTGAATCTGCTCCAATATCTTTTCGGGAGGTGCATTCCAGATCACAACGGCTTAGTGTCAATAAGACATTCTCTTCATTTCCATCCACTTCCTTTGTGAATTATTTTCAAAGTATTTCTACTGATTTCCCAATCTTTACACACTCTAAAATATCCCACCACCACTATTGAAAGTAGAATTGTGGAGTTCACACTAGATGCCATTGTCCCAATATTCATCCATCGACCACTATCAACAAACCAGGTTATTCAGCATTTTTCCACTGCTGCTTGTGGAATCTTGCTGTGCCAAAATTGACTTTCATGTTCCCCACTTCACAACAGTGGGGAAATGTCAACATTATTTCACTTTCTGTGGAAACTCTGGGATATCCCGGGGCTCTGAAAGTTGTGTTGGAAAAGTCTCCCTTTGATTTTCTTTGCATTTCCTGTCATTTCCCTCTGCTCTCTCTCCCTTCCTCTCTCTCTCTCTCTCTCTTTCTCTCCATCTCACTACTTCTCACCCTCGCTTTCCTCCTCTATTGCTTCCTCCCTCATTCTTATTCCCTCTCTCTCCTCCCCTTTCACTTTCCCTCCCTATCTCTGTCTCTCCCTCTGCCTTCCTCCAACGTTCATTTCTCCCTCTTTCCCTATCTGCTTCTCCATTAATTTGTCTTGTTCGGTTAGCCTCTCTTACTTTGTTTCATTATGTGCATCTCCTATTTATTCGCCCCCCTTCTACATCTTCTACCCATGCTATATTTCTGACTCCCTTCCACCCTGGCTTATCGGTGTCTTTGTTGAATTGTTTGCGATGGGGCCACTGGCTAGGACAGTGTCAACTGTCGATCGCTGCGTGCCCTTGAGAAGGTGGTGGTGAGCTGTCCATCTGTTGCAGGTACACCCACAGTATTCTTAGGGATGGAGTTCCAGGATTTTGTCGCAGCGACAGTGAAGGAAAGGAAGACACATTTCCAAATCAGGATTGTGGGTGGCTCGAAGGGGAACCTAAAAATACCCATTTGTGTGCTGCCCTTCCCCTTCTAGAGGGGTCGTGGGTCTGCGGTGCGCCGTCAAAGGATCTTTGGTGCATCTTGTAGATGGTATAGACTGATGCTATTGTGCGTCTGTGGTGGAGAGAGTGAAGTTTTGTGGATCTGGTGCCGTTCAAGTGGGGCGGCTCTTACTTGGATGGTATCGAGCAGGGGCGGGGGGAGGGGGTGGGGGGGTTGGGATGTCGGGGGAAGAACTCCTTCAGACTCCTGATTTGTGCCTTTTAGATGGTGGACAGGCTTTGGGGAGTCAGGTGGTGATGTATTCCGCGCTGGATTCTCTGCCTCTGACCTGCTCTTGGAGCCACATTATTAAAATGGCTTCTCCAGTCAGTTTCTGGTCAATGGTAACCCCAGGATGTTGACAGTGAAGGTAATGCCATTGAACTTCAAGGGCGCGATGCTTAGATTCTCTCTTGCTGGAGATGGTCATTACTTGACAATCTTAAATACAAGTGTTGGGTTCAACATCAGGGGACGTTTCTCTGAACAATTATTAATCGCTGCTTAGGGCGCAGGTAGCTTAATACATCCAGCGCTGATCACCAGGTCATTGCCTGTCATTTGTTTGGGGCGAATAACTTTGCTTTGCTGAGTCAGGAGATGAGTCACACACGTGGTTAAATAATTCCTATTTTAGGCCGCTGTCGGTTTGTTAAATATTTGCCACTGAAGCGGAACTGCCCGTTCCCCAGTCGCCATTCTGTCTGACTCCGGTTAGGAATGAGCTGTCCCTGGATATGATCCAGCAGATGACTGCCTACCTGTGGGGACAATACACAAATACTCAACTATTGAGTGTACACATAACATCAGATTAATTCACATAATACTGTGATATACTGTGTGCAGATGCTCCATGAACAGTTTATGTATACACAGACAAATATACACGTCCAAAAACTGCGATCATCTTAAGGGATTTGAAGACGATGTGAGAATATTTTGGGAAAACGCAAGTTTCATTGCCCATCCCTAATTGCCCCATGGGAAGGTGGTGGGTGAGCCGGCTCCTTGAGACGCTACAGTCCCGTGTGGTGTAGATACACCCACAAAGCTATTAGGGAGGGAGTTTCAGGATTGGAGCCAGTGACAGTGCAGTAACAGTGCTATAGTTCCAGTTAGGATGGTGTGTGGCTTGGAGAGGTACCTTCATTCAATGTCCTCCCATGTGCCCGCACCCCTTGTCCTTCGAGGTGGTGGGGATTATGGGTTTGGAAAGCTCTGTTGAAGGAGCGTCTGTGTGTAGGTGTAGCGCATCTTGGAGAGGATACACACTGAACCCATTGTGTGCCAAGTGGAGACATCCACCCCATTCTTTGACCCGATGTCATGAGGCTTCACGGGATGTAGATTGAACGTCGCGTGCTCCCTGGGCCATTCCCTCCTGACCCTGGCGAGCCTGCCCTGCCGCTGTGAATGATTATTCCCAGGGAAGGTGTAGGGGAAGTCTGGGCCATTGTCTTCAGTGTATGGTTGGGTCTAGGTTGCTATGTCGGGCAGTTGATCGACTAGTCTTTGGGACAGCTCTCTAAATTCAGTGTGCGCTATGTGTTCATCGTGGGCTCCGTGTTCAGCGTGGGCTCTGTGTTCAGTGTCGGCCCAGTGTTCAGTGTGGGCTCTGTTTTCAGCTTGAGCTGTAGGTTCAGAGCGGGCTCTGTGTTCAGTGTGGATGCTTTGTTCAGTGTGGGCCCATTGTTCAGTGGGGACTCTGTGTTCAATGTGGGCTGCGTGTTCAGTGTGGCCTCAGTGTTCAGTGTGGTCTCAGTGTTCAGTGTGGGCCCTCTGTTCAGTGTAGGCTATGTGTTGATTGTGAGCACTATGTTCAGTGTGGGTCCTGTGCTCAGAGCGTGACCAGTGTTCAGTGTGGTCTCTGTGGTCAGTGTGGGGCATGTGTTCAGTGTGAGCTCTGTGTTCATCTTTGGGCTCCTTGTTCACTGTGGGCTATGCATTCAGTGTTGGCTGCGTGTTCAGTGTGGGCTCTGTGTTCATTGTGGGCTCTCTGTTCTGTGTAGGTTGTGTGCTCAGTGTGGACTCTATGTTCAGTGTGTGCCCTGTGTTCAGACCGGTACCTGCGTTCAGAGTGGGCTCTGCGTTTAGCGTTTTCTCCTTTCCAGCGTGGTCTCCGTGTTCAGTGTGGGCTCTATATTCATAGTGATCTATGTGTTCAGTGTGCGGTCAGCTTTCAGTGTGGGCCCTGTGATCATAGTGGGCTCTGTGTTCAGATTGGGCCCTGTGATCAGAGAAGTCCTTGTCTTCAGTGTGGGCCCAGCATTCAGTGTGGGCTCTGTGTTCAGAGGCCGCCCCGTGTTCAGTGTGGGCTCTGTGTTCAGGGTGGGCCCGGTGTTCAGTGTGGGCTCATTGTTCAGAGTGGTCCCTGTGTTGAGAGTGGACCCTATGTTTAGTGGGGGCCCTGAGTTCGGTGTAATCTCTATGTTTAGTTTGGGCCCTGTGTTTTGCGTTGTCTCCGTGTTCAGTGTGGTCTCTGTGTTCAGTGTGGGCCCTATGATCAGTGTGGGATCTGTGTTCATTGTGGACCCTGTGTTCAGTGTGGGCTCTGTGTTCAGACCTGGCCCTGAGTTCATTGTGGCTTCTGTTTTCATAGTGCGCTCTATGTTCAGTGTGTTGTCAGTGTTCAGTGTGGGCCCTGGAGTCAGTTTTGGCCCTGTGTTTTGAGTGGGTCCTGTGTTCAAATTGGTCCCTGTGCTCAGAGAACGCCTTGTCTTCACAGTGGGCCCCGTGTTCAGTGTGGGCCGTGTGTTCAGTGTGTGCCCTGTGTTCTGAGTGGGCCCGGTGTTCAGTTTGGGCACTGTGTTCAGAATGGTCCCTGTGTTCAGTGTGTGCCCTGTGTTTAGTGTGGCCCTGAGTTCGTTGAGACCTCTGTGTTTAGTTTGGGCCCTTTGTTCATTTTGGGTTCCGTTTTCAGTGTTTTCTCTGTGTTCAGTGTGGGCTCTGTGTTCAGTGTGGGCTCTGTGTTCAGTTTGGGCTCTGTGTTCAGTGCGGGCTCTGAGTTCAGTGTGGGCTCTGTGTTCAGTGTGTGCTCTGTGTTCAGTGTGGGCCTGAGTTCAGTGTGGGCTCTGTGTTCAGTGTGGGCCCTGTGTTCATTGTGGGCTCTGTGTTCAGTGTGGGCCCTGTTTTCAGTGTAAGCTCTGTGTTCCGTTTTGAGTTCTGTGTTCACTATGGGCTCTGTGTTCACTCTGGTGCCTGTGCTCTGTCTGGGTTCTGTGTTCAGTTTGGCGTTCTGTGTTCAGTGCTGGCCCTGTGTCTAGAATGGTCTCTGTATTCATTTTGAGCTCTGTGTCCAGTGAGGGCTCTATGTTCAGTGTTGGCTCTGTGTTCAGTGTGGGCTCCGTATTCTTAGTGGGCTTTGTGTTCAGTGTGTGGGCAGCTTTCAGTGTTCGCCCTGGAGCAGTGTGGGCCCTGTGTTGATAGTGGGCCCTGTGTTCAGATTGGGTCCTCTGTTCAAAGAAGTCCTTGTCGTCAGTTTGGGCCCGTTTTTCATTGTGGGCCCTGTGTTCAGAGTGGTTCCTGTGATCAGATTGCGTCCTATGTTTAATGTGGGACCTGAATTCGGTGGTAGCTCTGTGTTTAGTTTGGGCCCTCTGTTCAGATTGGGCACTGTGTTAATTGTGGACTCTGTGTTCAGTGTAGGTCCTGTGTTCAGTTTGGGCTCAGTGTTCAGTGTGGGTCGTGTGTTCAGTGTGGGTCGTGTGTTCAGAGCGGGTCCTTTGTTCAGTGAGGGCACTGTTTCAGAGTGAGCTCTGCGTTCAGTGTGAGCTCCGTGTGTAATTGGGTCTCTGTGTACAGTGTTGGCTCTGTGTTCAGTATGGGCTCTGTATTCATGGTGAGCCCTGTGTTCAGTGTGTGTCAGCGTTCAGTGTGGGCCCTGGAGTCAGTGTGGGCCCTGTGTTCCGAGTCGGCCGGTGTTCTGAGTGGGACCTGTGTTTAGATTGGAATCTGAGTTCACATTCGGCTTTCTGTTTAGTTGGGCCCTGAGTTCAGTGTACGCTCCGTGTTTGGTTAGGACTCTTTGTTCGGTGTGTGCTCTGTGTTCAGTGTTGACCTCTGTGTTCAGTCTGGTCTCTGTGTTCGGTGTGGGCCCTGGGTTCTGAGTGGGCTGCGGGATCAGTGTGAGCTCCTTATTCAGTGTGGGATCCGTGTTAAGTGATGTCTCCCTGTTCAGGGTGACCTCTGTGTTCAGTGTTCAGTGTCGGCCCTTTGTTCAGAGTGGTCCCTGTGCTCAGAGAGCGCCCTGTATTTAGTGTTTTCCCTGAGTTCAAT
This sequence comes from Cetorhinus maximus, assembly GCF_964194155.1. NCBI lineage: Eukaryota > Metazoa > Chordata > Chondrichthyes > Lamniformes > Cetorhinidae > Cetorhinus > Cetorhinus maximus. The sequence goes on from NW_027596486.1 coordinate 54,567, forward strand.
GCTAGCTCTGTGTTTAGTTTGGGCCCTGTGTTCAGGGTGGGCTCTGTATTCATTGTGGGCCCTATGTTCAGTGTGGTCTCTGAATTCAGTGTGGACTCCGTCTTCACTTTTGTCTCTGTGTTCTGTGTTCACTGTGGGCTCTGTACTCAGTCTGGGGCCTGTGTTCAGTTGGGCTCTGTGTTCAGAGTTTGTCCTGTGTTCAGTGCGTGCCCTGTTTTCAGAGCACGTGTGTAATTAGGTCTGGGGCCTGTGTTGAGTGTGGGAACTGTGTTCAGAGTAGGCTTTGTGTACAGTGTGAGCTCTATGTGCAGTTAAGACTCTGTGTTCAGTGTTGGCTGTCTGTTCACTGTGGGCTCTGTATTCATAGGGGGCTCTGTGTTCAGTGTGGGCTCTGTGTTCAGAGTGGGCTCTGTGTTCATAGTGGACTCTGTTTTCAGTGTGTTGTCAGTGTTCAGTGTGTTGTCAGTGTTCAGTGTGGGCCCTGGTGTCAGGGTGTACTGTGTTTAGAGTGAGGCCTGCGTTAAGATTGGGCCGTGTGTTCAGAAAAGGCCTTGTCTTCAGAGTGGGTCTTTGTTCAGTTTGGGCCCTGAGTTCAGAATGGGCCCGGTGCTCAGAGTGGGCCCTGTGTCGAGTGTGGGCCTTGAGTTCATTGTGAACCCTGTGTTCATTTTGGGCCCTATGTTCGCGGAATGCTCTGTGTTCATTGTGCGCCCTGTGTTCATTTGGACTCTGTGTTCTTTTTGGACTCTGCGTTCAGAGTGGGCCTGCGTTATGTGTGGACTCTGTGTTCAGTGTGGGCTCTGTGTTCAGTTTGGGCACTGAGTTCAGACTGGGCTCCGTGATCAGTGTGAGCCCCTTGTTCAGTGTGGGCTCCTTCTTCAGTGTGGACTCCGTGTTCAGTGTTAGGTCCGTGTTCAGTTTGAGCACAGTGTTTAGAGTCGGCTCAGTGTTTAGAGACGGCTCTGTATTCAGAGTGGGCCCTGTGTTCAGAGTGGGATCTGTGCTCAGTGTGTGCCCTATGTTCTGAGTGGTCTCTGTTCAGAGTGGGCCCCGTCTTCATTTTGATCTCTGTGTTCAGAGAGGTCTCCGTGTTCAGAGTGGGATCTGTGTCCAGAGTGGGCTCTGCGTGTAGTGTGGTCTCATTGTTCTGTGTGTTCCCTGTGTTCAGAGTTTGCCCTGTGTTTAGCATGGGCCCTGTTTTCACAGTTCTAAGCACTTCTCCACTGTTCTCTCCACATTGTCCAGCAGGTTATTCCATTGAATTATTTATGCACTTCATATTCTGAAACTTCCTATTGAATGTGTTGTCAGGCAGTGAGTTTCCGATCTCAACATCTCACGGTGTAAATTGAGATTCTCCTTAGCTTCATATACTTCAATTTGCACTTGTCTACAATTATCTTCAATGTTCTTCTACTGATCACCATATCTCAAAACTTTGAAAATACAACAACCATTGGATGATTAAACGCCCTGTGTAAAATGTTTCCCTCGACTAAAATCACAACAGGTTATCCAATTACTTTTCTGGAGGGGTCGTTTGCCAATGGCAAAGTTTCTCGCCTATGTTACATCAGTGACGGCACTTGAATAATGACGGTGAAACTGTTTGGGACATTCTTAAGCTTAAAGGACGCAATAGAAAATCAAATTGTGTTTTATTCCATTTCTGCATCTGCCTCTCGCATCAGCTCCTTTCTTTCCCTCTCAAGCTCTGAATCTATCTTCTCTTTTCCTATCACGATGCCTTCCCCTTTGTCAATATTTTTGTCTGCCCCTTACTCAATCTCCTTCCCCAGCTTCCTGTCGTTCTTTCTCTCTCTCTCTATTTCCCTCACACTCCCTTATTCAGCTGCCCAGGTGGTTAAATAATTCTAAGTTTTAAGTGTTGTCGGTTTGTGAATAATTTTCCTCTTGCATGGAGCTGCCCTGTTGCCAGCCGCCAGCCTGTCTGACAGCCGTTAGCAAGGTTAAAGAGTGACCTGTCCCTGAATATGCGCCAGCAGAACACTGTCTCTCTCTGAGGGCAAAGCACAAATTCTCAAATGCTGAATGTCTAATTATCATCAGATATATTCATTCAATGCAACTGTTTGTTTGAATTAGCCTTGGAGAAAGTCTTCAGAAACAACTGCAAATTAATTTAAGAGTCCATCGTTCATTATGGTATCCAATGCATTCAGCCAAATATTGAATATCCTGTGGAATGAAGGGAAACGGTTGAGGACTTGCATATGTGGTTCCATTGGCTTCAAAAGGAGGCAGATGTGTATCATCCAATCAGCACGTCTCCCTGAAGGGAGTTTCAAATGATTTAGCCTTGTCTTTTGAACATTTCCGTTATGAACATACCCCGAGCTGCACCTCGAACTTCCCAAGGCGCCGTGCGGGAATATCACATGACTCTAGGAGGAGTGACATGAGTGGATGTCGCGACTGACGGGAAGCCAGGGGTAAAACGTAGAATTCGGGCTGTCATTTCGCTCCGACACTCACTTTGACACGCAAAACCTGGCTCTCGTTGAGTATGTCCACTGTTATAGAGGAGAAACAGGGAAGCTGATGACCCTCAAAGTGTTGCACTGACACGCATATGCACAGGCACACACACGCACAAACACACGCGCACACACACACACACACACACGCAGAAATCCTGACACACTTCCGCACCATTATACGTAAACACACAAACACATTGTAACAAACAAAGGGGCACAAACTGAAACATAGACACATAGACATTTGCATAGAAACTTGCAGAGACGGACGTGCACATGCAAACACACAGAGACACACACAGATAAGCGCATACACGAAAGAGCACTGGCACACACTCACTTTGATACAGATAAACACACACACGCACAGTAACACACACAGACACACAAACTCAAACATAGACACATAAACGCATGCACACACGCTCACACACACAGAGACACACACAGACACAGACTTGCACACTCACACACAAAGACACTCACAATTACTCGCCCACATACACAGAGCTAAAAAGCACAGACACATTCACAAAAAAGACACCAGGACAACCATGCCAAATGGTTCTCACCCTTTTAAACTCCCACACAAAGAGGGCATGCACAGGAATGTGCATAAAAAAACAGTCACGCACACAGTCACACATGCACACACTAACACAATTATCTCGCTCACACAATCTGTCGCTCTCTCTCTCTTACGCACACACACAGAGGCACATTTGCACTAACAAAATCATGCGCACACTGAAACACACAAGTGTGCACACAACACACATGCCACTCACATGCTGATTTACATATTTACTCACTGGCAAATACTCACAAGCTCACACAAACACAGTCACACACATTCTCTCTTTTTGCCCCTCTCTCTCCTTCTCTCCCTCATGTACACAGAGACACAAACATACCCGCACGCCACACAGACAAACACACACACACAGGCCCTCGCAGTATATACAATGTCTCTGTTGATAGCCAGGGCAGAGGACACCTCCCCCAACACGTTACTGACACACTCACACAGTCTAAAGTTAGATGTTGCACGACTGGGTCCCAGCCAAGCTCTGTGAACAATGTCTATCGTCTGGAAATTTCTCGAGGCTCTAATCTAATGGTTTTATAAATGATCAGAAGCACGGATAAGTTAACGAAACATCTTCTTTGATAATTTTTCTGCAGTTATTTACTAAAGAGCACGCTATTCAGTGAAGTGAGCTTGATGTCATATATATGAACTAAGTGTGATCGACTTGTCATTTAAAGGAATTGTTATTGAAACTGAGACCCATGGATTAAAGAGACAGTGACAGTGTGGGTGTGATGCTAGTGAAGAGAAGAAAAGGAGAGAGAAGGTGCGGAGGTTGGTTATTCAGACAGGCGCCTGTACACACTCATGTTCCCTATTTTCTCAAATCATGACCACTGCACTTTATGATGCACATAAACAACATTCCTCTCTTCACTTCATCGCAGATGAAGATTTTAGGTAGGTTTGTTCTGAACGATTCCAGGCCGGCCGATGCCTAATCAGGCCTGAGCACGATCAGCAGATTCTCCCACAACGGGTTCTAGAGAACGTGTATTCGTAACTGGAGGGGGGCAAGTTGCAATTTCTGTCTCTTCCTCTTCTCTGCTACGCTGTATTTTCGCTGGGTCTCACGTGTGGCCTTCCATATAGAAGACATAAGTTTTACGTTTGTATTTAACAGGAGTTCAGAAATATAAACATTGAGGAGGGCAGTAGAAATATTAAGGAGGATATGCATAGACGGGTGAAAGGGAAATACACGGTGCAGATATAATGTAATTGAGGTTAGTGTGAAGAATACGATTGGGAGAGTCAAAATAACATTAAAAATCCACAACTTTAAATGCGTTGCGGGAACAGAGTGGATACATGTACCCCGATCTTCATCACAAGAAGGACACATAGATAAGGCTGTTAACTACGCATAGAGGGTATTTGACTTTATACACACAGGGGTATAATACAAAAGCAAGGAACTTCTGTTGAAATTGTATGCATCACTGGTTAGTCCTCAGTTGAAGTAATGCACCTCATTCGGTTCACTGCACATTACAAAGGGTTTGTAGGCCTTGGAGAGAGCACAGAGAAGATTTACTTGACTGATGCCAGGGATGGGAAATTTCTGTTTCATTGTGGACACTGGAGATGTTGGAATTGTTCTCCATAGATCGGCAGATAACGTGGAATTGAATAGACGTCTCGAAATTAACGTGGAATTTTGAGAGAGTCAGGAGAAACAGTTTCCACTGGAACAAGGAATAGTGACACTGTTTTCAATAATTTGTCTTAACCTGAGAGGATAGAAATAGAACAATTTTATAGAGCGTGGTTGTAATGAGGAATGCACAGGTTGAAGACATGCTTGAAGCCGATTCAATTGACAGTTTCAAATGGGAACTGTAGAAATGCGGAAGTGGGGGCGGAGGGGGGTTGGGGGTAATTTCAGAGCACGGGACAAAGAACATGCAGGAGGGACATTATAGAATAGCTGCTTTAAACACAGCACAGAGGCGCTGGAACAACTGGGTTCCATGCAGGCTGAATGAACCTCCCAGACTCTGATTACGGAATACATCGAGCCCGTGTCTAGTGCACATTACTGACGTTCAGCAGCTCACGGGACAAATGTTGCTCCTCACTTTTTCTCTGAGGAATGCGACAGCAGAACGGCAAACAGATGGTGAGACAAGTATTGTTGTCAATGTGTTTAGTGGAGAATGAAGCTGTCTCTAATCACAGGCCTGGCGTCATTCGGTGAATTAGAAAATCATTGATTTGATTCATGTTTCTGTCTCTTTTTTCTCAGGTTGTGTCTGGCACTGACAAGGATGGATTTTTGGATTGGTGGTAACCGAGGCTTCAGCTGCTTGTTTGGGCTGATGTAAAAATACCAGTACACTACATCGGTGAAGAGCAAGTGAACTCTCCCTAGTGTCACGGTCAATATTCACCCCGCCACCAACATCACAATGAAACACAGTATCTGGCCATGATCACATTGCTGTTTGTGGGAGCTGTTGGGTCTAAAGTGGCTGCCTCTTCCGCTGCATCGCAGCAGTGGCTACAGTGATCACCCAGGTATTTTAAAGATTTATCAGCGGATTTCACGCTTGATGGAGTCAAATGCCTTTGACTGATGAACAAAAACGCTGCAGAGCAGTTTAATCAGCTCCAGACAGGTTTTATCGGTTTCTCCAGTGACAAATATCATGTATGTGTTTTATTACTGCGTGGCCGGTAAACACATTGGTTTTTCGGAAGGATGTTTTCACATACAGGAAGGAGTCGTTCCTAGAGGATTCATGTGCAAAACTTCTCCGGAGTGGCCATGAGGGATATGCATCTATAATAGCAAGAGATTGATTATCATCCTTCTTTTAAAGTGAAATAATGTTGGAATTGCAGACGCATGGAGGTAAGGCCTATTCATCCCAGTTTCTTGTAAAAACAAGTCTGAGATTTTGAGCGAGGCCAACCGCCCTGTTGATGCCCCCATACTGACATATAACGGTGGGACTTGGTTCACCTAACAAAGACACCTGCGGCTGCTGGAGATTTTCCACCGGCAGTATCTCCGCAGGATATTACACTGCAAGTGGGAAGACTGGTGAACCAACTCCTGTATCCTCCCTCAAATCAGTTCCACAAGAATCTTCACCAGGATCATGTGAAAGGAGCTCCACTTGTCTGGACACTACATGCACCTGTCAAATGAAAGGCTCCTGAAGCAGATCCACTTTTAACTACTTGAGCGCGACACCCGAACTCAATGAGACAGAGTAAATGTTTCAAGGACACACTAACAGCCTCAATAAAACGGGGATAAAGAGATATCGGCACTTAGGAGGAAGTTGCCAATAACTGTGCCATGTGTTGGAGAATCATCCAACAAGCTGCACCCCAGTGACCACATCAACCCTGCTGTGGAGAAGTGATCAAAACGGAAGGGGGAAAAAACCAAACCCAAACTCAGGAAACAACATTCCTCAGGGAAAATCCTGCCAGTTTTGACCAATGACCTGTGGTTTCAGGATTGGTCTGCTGAGTGACCTGCAGACGCACAGTGGCAGACGTCCTCCTCGTTTCGAGGGAATGACGATGGTGATAATGAGGACAACGATTAAGTTTTGATATTTAATTCTCTAAATAAATGTAACACTGAGGAATGATTGACTCCAAAATCATCCTTCAACTACTAGCTGACTGATGTCTTCACAATGACTTCACATTAAGGATGCCCTTCATGATGTAGTGTGGCACAAACATCGTGCCGATTAGAATTGATTTTGAAGATATCAAGCAACTCAAACTGAGTATCCATGACGCCCTGAAGCCCAATGGCAAAGTCACTATTGCAACAAACACAATCTTAAACCTCATGGCCTCTCATATGTCCCTCCCACCCCTCCACAGTACCATAAATCCTAGTTCATTGACGAATGCAGGTGGGTATGCCAGGAGCAGCAGCCACCAAACCTAAAAATGATGTGCCAGCCTTGTGAAGCTCGAAAACACAATGATTACATGAAAAAATAGGGAAACCAGCAAGCTCCAGACTGAGCTATGTGACCTCACGATCAATGGATCATATCTACATCAACCACATCCTGTTGGGAATGGTGATGGTAAATTAAAAACAGCACAACAAAACTGAGAAGGAGGCTCCGCAAATATCCACAACATCAGTGATGGGGGAGCCCACCACATCAGTGCAAAACACAAGGCTGAAGAATTTGCCGACAAGTTCATCCAGAAGTGTCGAATTAATGATCCATCTCACCCTCCTCCTGAGGCCTTCAGCACCACAGATGTCATCCTTCAGGAAATTCGTTTCACTACACGTGACATTAAGAAACGGTTGAAGGCATTGGATAAACAAAGGCTATGCGCCCTGACAAGACTCCGACAATCGTACTGATGGTTTGCGCTCGAGAACTCACTGCACCCTCAGTCAAGCTGTTCCAATGCAACTACAACACTAGCATCTACTTGGCTATTTGGAAATTTTCCCAGGTCTCTCTTTTCTCAAATCCGGAAAAAAATCCAATTCTACAAATTATAACCCCATCATCAACTCCTCATCATCTGCATGTTGATGGAAGGTGTCATTGATAGTACTGTTCAGCTGCACTTGTTTAGCGCAGTTTGGGGTCGCTTGGTCCACCCATCTCCTGGCTTCATAAAAGCTTGTTTCAAAATGTGAAAAAGGTCTGAAATGCAGAGGTGAGATGGGTGTGACTATCCTGTACAAAAAGGCGGCATTTGACGGATTCTATTGTCAAATAGCCCGATAAAAACTGAAATCAATGTAGTTCCGGGGGTACTCTGAGTTCGTTGCCGTCATATCTAGTGAAAGCGAATATGTCTGTAGATGTTCGAGGTCAATGTTCTCTGTCCCAGGACATCCCTGCAGGAGCTCTCCAGAGTAGTACTCCATGCCAAACATCTTCAGTTGCTTCATCAATTACCTTCCCTCCACCATAAGTTCAGAATTGGGGGTATTGCTGATGATTGCACAATTTCCAGTGCCATTCGGAGCAGCTCAGGTAAGGAAGCCATCCATGCCCAAATGCAACAGAACCAGGACAGCATTCAGTCTTGGGCTCATAAGTGGCAAGTGACAAATCAAGTTCAACATCTGCATGAAATCATATATAAAATTGCTGCAGTAAGGGAGCCAGGATTCAGCAACACGACAGTCATAATCATGTAACGTAATCCGCCGTCATTGCAATGGTCCGGTGATAACGGCCAGGCTGAACGCAGGAAAAGCCTCCACATTCTTCTCTCCCTCATTGAGCCACACAGATACTTGGTTTTATGCTGACCATATTTGTTAATTGCACGGCAATGGCTATAGAGCTACAAGCAAGTGGATAGATAACACATACACACAAACAATAAACCAGTGGTTATGGTCACATACACAAAAGCAATAAACTAGTGGTTATGCACACAGGTGCACGCAATAAATAAACAAGAGGTTATGTGCATACGGACATACAAACAATAAACTAGTGGTTATGTAAACAGATACACACAAGTAATAAAAACGTGTTTAGGTACACACACACACACGCATAATTAACTACTGATTGTGTTCCCAAATTCACACATGTAATAAACAGATGGTTTTGTAGACAAACACACACACATAATAATCATTTGGTTACACATAAAAGAAAATTAGGAATTCACCAAGACTCCTTAGGCAGGGCCTTCCACACCCACCACCACAACCATCTAGACGGACAAGGGCACATAGGAACACCACGGCGTGGAAGCTCCCCTCCAAGTTACTCACCATCCTGACCTGGAAATATATCGCCGTCCCTTCACTGTCGCTGGGTCAAACTCCTGGATATCCCTTCCTAACAGCACTGCGGGTGCACCTACCCAACATGAACTGCAGTTGATCAAGGAGGCAACTCACCATCACTTTCTCAAGAGCAGCTAAAGATGGACAATAAATGTTGCCCCAGCCAGCGAAGCCGACACACCGTGAGTGAATAAAAATAATTAAATGCACACATGCACATAAACAATAAGCAAGTGTTTATGCACACAAATACACACAGCCGTAATCTAGTCGTTATGTGCACATACATGCGCTCAAAAACTGGTTATGGAGGCACTGTTAGGAACTAAATATAGTTTGAATTAATTGTATTTGTGTTTGTTGTTGTTAGGAACAAGATGTATCGTTACGTTTAATTTACATTCTATTTATTTTGTTTGTTTGTTGAAAATCACAAAGCCTGGAGTTATGTGAAATGGAGAACGCAATCATGCCGCACTCTTGGCATACACGTATTTTAATTTATTTTACACTCTTGAAGTGAAGAAATGGGTCACCAAAGGGGTTAGTGATTTAGGTAAGTTAAAACATACAAAAGAAAACTTGCTGTTGCCCAGAGGTAGGGAATGAAAGAAAGACCCACATGCAGGTAATGAGAAACAGTATAAAAAAACAGGTTTTTTAGGTTTTAATGTGGAAATAAACACATAGACTTAAAGTATTAATTAATTTAGAGTGAGTTTTCTGGATATCTCAGAGGAGGTAAAAATTGTAGAAGGACATCTATTGAATGTCCATAAATTCACTGAAAATGAAAACTCCTTGCAACTGAACCAGCTTTACCCTGGATGTGGAAATATTGGCACCTCCTCACTGTAGTAAAGGGTCTGTAACGGTACCTCTAATAAATGGGACAACGTGAGTTTAGGCCAGTTCTTTCTTGGTGTCCGTATTGAAGGCTTTCCAACCTTTTTGTAATCCAGTGAAAAATAGCCAATGTTTCGTATTTTTTTTAAAATGCTTTATACTTCCTTAAAGAAAATAAACGACAGACTCCAGTTAATCTGTTTCAGTAATTTGCATCCATGATTTACAATAGAATATATTCTATCAAAGCAACTTCCATTCCGTGATCTCTCTTGTTCAATAATAACATTATCTGGGTTTACGACAAAAAGGGGGCTCATCCAGGGATTAAAAACACTTGAATTTGGAGAGAATCTTTTAATCCTTAAAGAAGTCAGGGAGTGCAATTTCTGTGCACAGGAAATGGCTTGCTAAGGTGTATAATATTTGGGACTGAATTTAACAATTAATTTCACTTTTGCTGTGACTTTTCTATAAGTAGGCGATGAATCAATAGATTATTTGAAATCCTTGACTAAGGGTAACCTGAGAGATTTTTCAGATAAATTGCAGGTAGATATAAATGTAGGGTTCCATTCAAATGATATGATTAAAGTAATTACACAGCATTTGGAACTAAAATGGAGAACAACCTCAAATTTACGTATCATAGCAGGATTTAGGAAAAATTCAGTTCCAACTGAAGCAAGTTGGTAGAGAAAAATGAAACGAAATGAAACAGTTTGCGATAGAAGTAGATTGAGAAATGCAGATGTTGAACTGGAGGAACAAACAGCCAAAGAGATGGAAATGAGAGAGGCTTGAATTGGAAAAAATGACAATGAAAACGAGAAATAAAAGAAAGATATAATGAAATGGAAAATGAGAAGGCTGGAGCTTGAGCTCCAGTGAGGGAAGTTAGCAAGGGAAGAAAGTGTTAAGGAAACAGATAAATAATTTCAAAGAAACAAATAATGCAGAGGGCCTGATCTAGCTAAATTATAGCTTAGCGTAAAGGGAGAAAGGAAAGTAAACGGTTCAGAGGACGATCCTGATCCACTGAGGAATTTGAATTTCAATTTAAAAAAAACTCGTTTAATGCCTGACTTGACAGAATATGGAATTCAAAGATGTTTTACCTCATTTGAAAAGATAGATACAAAGTGGAAGCGAACAAAATCTGCTTGGACTCTCGGGCTACAATGTGTCATGTCAGGTACAGCTATGACTGTATACAATGGTTTGATTAAATGCAACTGCAGACTATGGAGTATTTAAAGGATAGTTGTTAATGATGTTGAGCTTGTCCCGAAAGCTGTTCAATAAATTTTCAGAACATTAAGAAATGAACCGAATGAGACATCTGTAGAATTTGAGGGAGAAATCTGGAATCAATCGTTTATGTGATTGAAATTAGAGAAAACATTTTACAAGGCGTTGAAAATTATTAATATGGAAGAATTCCGATATAATATTCAAGTCACCTGTAAAACGTGCATGAGCGTCAAGCAGCACACAAAATCACAGTACCACAGTGCAGAAGAGGGCCATCGGCCCGCCCATTGTGCACCGACACGTGAGAAACACCTGACCTACCTACCTAATCCCATTCACCAGCACTTGGCCCTTTGCCTTGAAAGTTGTGACGTACCAAGTGCTCATCCACTTATTAAAGGATGTGAGGGAACAGGCCTCCACCACACTCCCAGGCAGTGCATTCTAGACCGTCACCACCCTCTGGGTTAAAAAGGTTTTCCTCACATCCCCCCTAAACCTCCTGCCCCTCATCTTGAAATAATGCGTCCTTGTGACTGACCCGTCAACTAAGGGGGGAAAGCGGCTCCCTATCCACATTGTCCATGCCCCTCATAATCTTGTACACGATCAGGTCGCCCCTCAGTCTTCTCTGCTCCAACGAAAACTACCCAAGTCTTTCCAACCTCTCTTCATAACATAAATATGTCATCCCAGGCAACATCCTGGTGAATCTCCTCTGCACCCCCTCCAGTGCAATCACATCCGTCCTTTAATGTAGCGACCGGATCTGCGCACAATACTCCAGCTGTGGCCTCACCAAGGTTCTATAAAACGTCAACATGACTTCCCTACTTTCGTAATCTATGTCTCTATTAATAAAGGCAAGTGCCCCCGATGCCTTTTCCTCTACCCCACTAACATGCCCCTCTGCCTTCAGAGACCTATGGACACACACGCCAAGGTCCCGTTGTCCCATCAAAGGTAGGAGAAGCGGCAGTTTTTGCTGATATCTGTGATATCTGACACAGACAGTTATCTGTGGGGTAATGGCCATTGGGACTCAACGAGGTAATTGGAAGTCTTGAAAATTGGCAGATTGAAAAGTTGTCTCTTTTAAAGGACAAGCAGAAGGATGCAAAAAAAATTGAGAATCTAAAAGTGACGTAGAAAGTTGTATGGTTCCAGTGTAAAAAACAAAAACTGAGATATAAAAGTAATTGCTTCGAATTGAACGGGAAATGCGCAGCAGTAATAGGAATGCATAAGGAATGGTCAGAAAAGGTTGTATCAGGAAGGAAAATGTGTATTATAATCCTTGCAGTGGTACAGGTGAAACACGTCCTTCAGAAGCTGTTCAGAAGGAGGGCATGGCTCATGTTGGTGAAGAAAATATTTTCTTAATTACTGATAAATAAACCCAGCAAATTAAAGGTCCTGTATGTGATTTCAAATGGGTGGGGGTGTTCCCTTGAAGTTCCAAAAAAGTAACTAAACAAGTTATGGAAAGGTTTGAAGAAGTTGTTAATATGGGAGAGATATTCATCATTCTCCTAACCAAAGAGGCAAATCAATAAAACTATTGAGAGACACTGGTGCAAGTCAGACCCTGATGTTGGTTTATGAAACCATTTCTCTTCCAGAGTGGCTGATGGTGGGAAAAAATATACAAATTGGATATATGCATTGAGGTTATAAACCGGTTTCATTACATAGTTTCAGATTAAGAGGTCACTTAGTGAGTGGGGAGGTTGCAGTTGGAGAAATGCATTAAATCCCTATAGATGCTATTGATTTTATCTTGGGAAAGAACATGGTTGGTTCAAAACTACTAGCCTTATCGAGAGTGTTGTAACAGCCATTGGAAGTGAAAGAAACCAAGGGCCGACTTGAGGAACATCCTGGGTTGTTTCTTGACTGCATCGTGACGAGATCTCAGACCCAATGTACTTTAGAAAATAAGTGAATAAGCCATAAAGTAGGGAAATAGCTTAGAATTTAAATTCTTCTCCACTATTTTTTGGGAACTGAAGTAAAACGAGGAATGTAAAGAGAATGGAGATGATATCTTTACCCAATCTTCCTTAATCAAAATGCAACATGCTGATTCTAAGTTAAGAAAACTTTATCAAACAGCCCACTCAGTGACTGAATCAACACAAAACACCTGAGTGTTTTTGTTTAAAATACAATGTGCTAATGAGGAAATAGATACCACCTCAAATATAAGCCAATGAGAAATGGGCGGTAGTTCATAAGCTTCTAACTGGGTGTCACAATGAAATTTTACGAGTGGCTCACTGTCTTCCAATAGCAGTTCATTTGGTAAGTACGAAAACACAGGACAAATCACCGAAAATTGTATTTTCTTCACCGTAATGCCGTGGCTAAATTCTGCCAGATATGTCATACATGTCAGGTAGTGGGGATAATCTGATCATCAATTAAACCTGCATCTGTAATTCCAATACAAGCTGCTGAGAACCGTACCGCAGTCCCTTGTTAGATTGTGTTGGGCCCCTCGATTTACCAGAAGTGGGAATCAGTATGTTTCAATAATTATGGCTGTTTCAACATGATTACTTGTGGCAGTGCATTTCGGGAAGATTATGGTGAAAATTAAAGTGTAAAAGTCCGTTCAATTCTTTACAATGTGTGGATTGCCTCAAGAAAAACAATCAGATCAATGCACAAATTTTATTTCACACATATTCAAAGAAATAGTAAATAGTTTGGGAGCATAGAAAACAAGTTAAGTCATCAGCGTTTTATCCACAATCACAAGGAACTTCAGCAAGATGACATCACACTTTAAAGACCAGATTAATTAATAATTAATGTTGTCATGAAGGCAATAATTATTGAGATTAATGCATTCCAATTGTGCTGTTTGCTAATGTCCCGAATGAGTCCAAAGGATTCAATGCTTTTGACATGATATATGGGGAGTTAGGGAGAGGATCACTTACATTAATTAAAGAAAAAATATGAACCAAAGTTCCAAGATGTCACTATTCACTTGTGTGTCAAATTTCAGCGAACAATTAACCATGGAGTGTGAGTTGGCCAAATAAACTTCAAAAAATGTCCCAATAAACAATGCAAGCCAAAGCACATAACATGCAAAGACTCGAAGCCCTGTTGCTGGAGAATATGCGTAAGTGTTCTGAAGTCTCTCTGGTAAATCGTGAGATACAATGTTCACTGACTCTTACCAAATCTCAATGAAACTCAAGACTGTGAATTATATAGTGATCTCTCCAGGCAGGGGGAAAAAACACTTAGTGTGTCCCGTCAACATAGTAAAGCCATCTTACGGCAGGTGAGGTAACCAGGAGAGGAATGTGTTTGCAACAGTGAAATGAGAAAGGAGGGAATTTAAAATGTCAAACCATTTGGGGAATAATCCAGGAATAGAAAGTTCTAAACACGACCCTCCCGTAATTAGATTGGACCATAGGGAGGTCGTCCAAGGTTAGACAAGAATATAAGAAACAGGAACAGGAATTGAACATATGGCCCCTTGAGCCAGCTCCGCCATTCAATAAGATAATTGCTGATCTTCTCGTATCTCCATTTCCATATCCCCATCTAACCCCAATAACCTTTGATTGTTTCCCATGCCATTTTGTGCTATCTTCCAGATGATACTGTCGAGATGTCATAAGAAAGTTATTAAAAACTTTTGAGACAAATGTGTTTAAATAAGACAGCGGAAGAACATCTTTTGCCTGGCATGTTGTAACGTACGTGGTGTGTCACCCTTAAAGCAACATTCTTAGAGGTTTAATGCAGGGACGTGAGCCCAAGTGAAGGAAGAGGTCAGGTTAATGATGGGAGATGGCATTACTTAAACGAGGCACAGCGCATGGAGCACACTCCTTTTAATGGTACCGAAACCACTTGGGTCACAATAATTGGGTACATTCGATGGTACCGTCAATATAGTCATATAGGCGAATCGATATCCGATTCCACGATTATAAAACTCTATTGCAAATATTCAAAAAGCAAATTTCATGAGAAAAATTAACTTTATTGAAGGAATATTGGCAAGTCGAGTTCATGGATATGGCCAAAGAAACATCCGAATTGCAATCCCCGAATGGACTTTTATCAATGTTATCTCATGTCTTTCGGAATGAAGAAAGCAGCAGGAACGTTTCAATTATTAAGCAACAGGATTATTGAAGGATTATCTAACTCTGCTGTATATATTTTGGATTTCTTTGTATTAAGCTAAGCTTGGGGAACATCTGCAACACTTGAATGAAGTGTTTCATCGGTTACAAAGAGACATTTTAGTCATTAGATTTGCATGAAGTGCATTTTCTAAAGCGAAAGTAACTTTTTAGGGCCACACTGAGGGGAACGCAAAGTGATCTCCAAATAAGTAAAAACTGGGTCCAACTAGGATTGAGAGTGTTTAAGACTAATTGTTTGATTGTGTGGGCTATCGCCATCAGTGGATTTTATCGGAAGTTTGTTCTTAATATAAGCATTGCAGCGGTTCCACTGAAAAAAATGTTAAAGAAAAGCAGTAAAATTAAATGGACAAAGGATTGTCAAAGTGCATTTGGAAACTAGAAAGCTGTACTGACCAGTGCACCTGTTTTAGTGGCACCAACTTATGTGAAGCCATTTCAACTGGATTTGGATTTTAGTGAGTGTTTGCTCAGTTTTACCACAGGGCGGCGAGATGGGGATCGAACGGCCAGCCAGTTACTTCGCTGGAAAGATAAATTATTGCCAGAGGAAATACTACGGCGTGAAAAGGATACTCTGCCTTTAGTGCTGGCGATCAAACATTTTGAAGTGTAGTTATCAGGAAATCCTGCAAAAAATGTTTTATATAACGACAGGGTTCCTTTATCCGTTCTGACAAAGATTCAAAACAATCCTCTGTGACTATTTTGGTGGGGTTCAATACTCCCTTACAAATTAAAACTCAGCCATGTAGCGGGAAGATACAATATAATAGCAGATGCTTTATCAAGTGCAAATATGGCAGAATAAAAATATCGTGAGCAATATGGACTTGTATAGAATATGATTCTTATGGATAATTTTTGTGTAGTTAGTGTGTGTATTGTTACAGCTACAGTAAATCTGTGCAAGTACGATAGATGTAGTGATGAGTGGAGATAGTAACAGGACATGGAAATTCCTCTTCAAAATAACTTTTAAATTATTTTTATTTTCCGGTGAAGTTTTCGGAACTAGGAATAATTTTAAGTAAGCTACATTTGTATTTGAAGTGTGAAGCCTGGCTTTGGTTTCAGTTTAGAATTTTGCAAAAATCAACCGGCAAATCTGGGGCCCTCTTTGAATGCCTGCATTTTAATGAGGTTTGACGACGAATGCAATGAAGACGTTGCCCAGCAATGGGGTTGGTCATTAAGCGAACATTAAACAAAACCAAGAAGTACAAAATACAACTACGCTGTCCATTCGCAACAGGTGACCAGAGAGAGACGCACAGAGACAGAGAGTCAAGAAGGCAGCCATTTTGCAGTTTGAGTTAGTATGAAAATGCCACCGAGTCAACTGCTGGAAGAAAAGGCCTGAGGCTCTCTCTCACTGGACATGATGACAGATCGTTACGGAACTCATGGAAAATGCTCGAAAGTTAAAGTGGTGGTGCATTTAGAGTGAGTTTTCTGGATATCTCAAGAGTGATACCAATTACGAAAGGATTTCTAGTGAATGTTGAGATGCCCACTGGAAAATTAACTTCTGTACCAAGGAACCAGCTTTATCCTTGCCCAGAAGTCCTGGTACCTGTTCACTGGGGCCCTTCCTGGACCTGTAAATGGATTGCTAGGATAGAAGGGATAGCGAGAGTTTGAAATACCTCTTTCGGTGTTCCTGTGTTGAAATCTTCCCAAGCTTTTCGTTGACCAGTGCAATGTGTTCATGATTATTGTCAACTATTTTTGTGTTACAAATGCAAAGCATACTCCTGTGAATCTGTTTCACTAAGCAAACTCCAAGCTTTAAAAATAAATAGTCTTTAATATAGCTGACCAAGCAAAGCTCCATCCTGCTTTGTAGTTGCGGGGTTTCTCCCTCTCTGCTTTTATAAACAGCTTGGAGCACTTACAACCTTCCAACCCTCAGATTCCACCCTAAGGTTGATTTACATATAGTGGTCAGTCTGGCCAATATTTCTATCGTTCCTTCCCTCAGCGAACCTCATACTTCACATCCAGACCAGGTTAATGTTGTAATTTATAGTGATATAAAAAGTGTTGGATTCAAAGGCGTTCACTGAATCAATTTGTTCGGTCTGTAATTAATCTCAGTCTCCATGGATGCTAATTGTGTCACTGGAGGATTTCCCTCTTCTATTAATACGGGTCTCATTACAATGCGATATCCCATAGCGTAAGCGGGAGAATCTCATCCAGCGGTCATAAGAATAAACGGCCCCTGAGACAGCGAGAGGAGAGATCAGAATCTGAGAACAATAGATTGTAATGTTGCAACAATGGATCAGCATCTGAGAATAATGAATTCGAATGTTGCAACAATGGATCAGCATCTGAGAATAATGAATTCGAATGTTGCAACAATGGATCAGAATCTGAGGAAAATACAATGGAACGTTACTACAATAGATCAGAATCTGAGAACAATATATTGGGATGTGATAACAATGGAAAGGAGTTTATCCTCAGGACTTTACAATCTTTCTCAAGGTTGGATATCGTTAGATGATTGGATCCATGGAGTTCTTGCGGTGATTCAAGTCGGTTACTATCCCATTCTATCTATTGTTGGTGTCCCAGGTAAGACGCTCTATTCAGCAATCCATTCCCTAAACCACATTTAACTGCATTTCCATTAATGTACTTTACATGTCTGCAATACCGCAGCCACTTTCAATTGTTACCACCATAAACTTTGTTCCCTATCCAGAGTCTACACTCCCCTCTGGCGCCAATGTCTAAGCCTGAACAATACTGTCACCTACCTCCAAGCTCCCGTTAATCCTGATCTGATTTCTGAACCCATATTTTCTCCATCCTAAATTGTGTCTGCTCTCAACTCCTTTACATCAACCACCATCACCTCTGCCTCAGCCCAACAGCAGAGTAACACGCGGCTGTGCCTTTGTTAAAGCCAGACTCGACTAAACAAATGTTAATCTGTCCACCCAATTCCTGTTACAAACCTTCAAGAAACACAGCCCACCCAATACTTGGCCTTCTATAAGGTAACTTACACAAAAATCCCATTTCTCCATCATCCCTGTGCTCATGGACCAACATTGGTCTTGGGACTGCAAGCTCCTCAACTTCAATAATCCTAAACCTGTGATTATATCACTCCATAACCTCACTCCTCAATGTAATCGCATTGCCAGGACCTGGTGCTCCATGATTGACGGGGTGTTCCGCAGGATTGACGCATGCCTTTCAATCTCGGATTTTATCTAACGACTGAAAGCCTGTGTTGCTCATTCCCAGCTAAATATGTGTTGGGCAACAGTAGGAACCCTCTGCAATGTCATTGGAATGAGCAAGGCTAAGCGTTTTTAACTGATTAATTTCATTGGAAAGTTTATTGCGGTGCTGTGGATCGTTTTCTGGCTGTTGTGCTGTGAGGGGCTGCGTACATTCAGGGAGGAAAAATGATTTGCCCTCCCGACTCTGGAGGCTGCTGTTGCAGTGCATCTGGATCTGCACAATGACCAGCAAACGTAGTAGAGGCCACATAGAGGGAAATTTCTGTGAACATGGGGGAGGAGGAGGCGTGTCCCGCCCTACGCATCCTGGGATTTCAAAGAACACTAAGGAATCTCCAACTGTCGCGGAAAACGGAGTGAACACTCAGACCCAGGAAGTTTGTCTCGGAATTCTTGATTGAATCCTGAAATCACGGAGAGCCCAGCAGCAAACAACGGAGCTAGCCGGCACTCTGAGGAAGCATCGGAGTACACACATAGTTAAAGTAAAAGCATGTGTAATTAATAACATTGAAATTTTATCTTTGGCATGCATAAAATTCTTCTGTCTTAGTTTATAATTACGCAAAAACCTTTAGTAGTTACAAAAAACCTTGAGTAGCACATCTGGCGACTAGTCATCTGGACAGAGAACAGATAGCATGACTAGGCCCTGTCTCATGTGCTGATAACAGACATCCTAACTTTGTTTCAAAGACTCTTGGTAGTTTGTTTATGATACTTGTTTTTCTTCCTTCACAATAGCTGACAGCGCAGGTTTGTCTGCTACAGGTCCAAGGAGACTTCGTTGTAGTATTCCACTATGGTTTACCCACTTAACCCTTTGTTATCCTGTAGATGTATTTTATTCTCCCACAATCCCTCCTTGTTAATCTTCTAGATTAATAGCAATGAGGAATAGTATCTTCATTATCATAAGGGGGTTCATAACGATAAGGAAAAGGCCGATCTCTGTCAGGGTAATCCTTTTCTCCCCACCAGTGGGCTTCACTGGGGCAAATGCGCATCATTTGGGGAACAATTGGGGCATCACCTAATCCTGTAGAGACACTGTTAATAACCTGGGAACAGCAAATTCGCAGGGCAACACATGCACAACACCCTATTACACATGCTTTGACCAACGCAATTAAAGTATACAGCAGCCAACTTCCCCAACCGGAGAACCTCCCCATTACTGTAGCACACCAGGAATCCTTGTTATCAAAATTACTCAGTCTTTCCCCAACTTTCTTTATTTCTTGCACTTTATCCATAACATGCTGTCCCAGGTTAGTAATGTTCTCAGAAACATCAGGCACATAAGTGCAGTACTCTGAACCTATCATGGCACAAGTGCCACCTTTTTCAGCTAGGAGGAAATCAAGGACCATTCTATTTTGTAAGGCGGTCAGGCGTAGGGCTATCATTTCAGTAGTGGTAGCTGAAATCTGTTTCTGTGTCTCAATCAAAGCATCAGCCGCTGAATTAGCAAATTTTCCAAGTGCAGCTGCCAGATTGATAATCTCTCGGGAATTACGAGCAGCTCCATAAGAGGGGATAGCAATCATCCAGAATCGTTCAGATTCCGAGATGTCACGGCGATGTAGACGCTGATGCGGGTCAATATCTAATTTACTTATATAGCGAAGATTAGGATTCAAATATGCTAGGTAGCAGCAGCCACTCCAGGTGGGAGTGGTAGCGTCCTTACCCAAACTTCCGTTATCTTGATTAAAGAAGGAAGATAATTGCGGCATCCCAGGCAACCAGGGGTATGCTTTTTCCCCACAAACCAATAACGTACCATTTAGAGGATTTTGATGGTCATAACTAGCAGGGCTAGTAGATATGATGTTTTTGCAACTACTGTTTCCGAGGTTATAAGTACCGGTTGCATGGTTCGAACACCAACAGGTGGCATTTGTCGGCTCCTGAGAAGGCTTGATTCTTATCCCATGATCTGTATAGTTCCACCCATTGGCAGGTGGATAGCGACGGAAACATCCCCGGAACATATTGGATTCTGCATCATCTGACTGGGTGTTGAAATTTATGAGATCCTTCGCTTCGTACTCAGTCATTGGTTTTGCCTCATAGGTGCTTGACTCACCTCCATGTTGGGGAGTCTGGGCACATATCCAACAGGTGCCCTGTCCTACTTGTCTACCATAGGCGCGGCATAAAGACAAACATGTGTTGGGGTGAGAATTCTTGGGGTACACTTCACAGAATATAGCAAGAAGCCGTATCCAATACATGATACAAATTAGTTGACTTGATAACGGCTGCTATGTTGTTGCTGGAAAATGTCTTTTTTTTACAACGAGTGGCGTGGACCCAATCTTCCTTCCCTTTAACCTTCAAGGCAGTTCAAGTTGTTAGCAGCACAAGGTCGGGTCCTTTCCACCCTCTCATGCAATTCAGCTGCTGTTTTGCATCGAGGAAAATGAGTGCAAATCCAACATTTAGTCCGATTAACTTGCGAGGCCATGGCCTGCATTCGTTGACCCGCAGAATTGGTATTCTGTTCCCCCACAAGGACCACGCAGGACAGGATCCAAATCAGAGTCAGCATTCTGATGGCTCAGTTAAAGTTCTTGCACAAGCCCTTCCGTCCGAGGTCAGCGTCCGCTTGACGTGCGATGCGTGGATCCACAAGGGCGTCCTTCAACCTTTACGGCTATATGGGTGGTGAGCAGGACTTGAAAAGGCCCTATCCATCGTTGTTCCAAACAGTTCTTTCTCCTGAAGGTCTTTACTATGACTAGGTCCCCGGGCTGGTATTGATGGCAGTCTTCAATGGTGGGCTTTTTCTGAGTTTCTACTACCTGTATATGCAAGCCCTTGAGACAGTTAGGGTGAGAGCGCATAGTCATGAGCGCCAAGGGTAGAGCTTCAGGCCCTTTCAAACTGGTTTCTTCACATAATTTAGCTAGTTTGTTTTTCAGAATGCCATTTTGTCTTTCCATCGCTCCAGTAGACTGGGGGTGGTATGGGCAGGAAGGGTGATGGTTGCATTGTAAGGCCTTCAAAGGTTCCTTTATCACTTTAGCAGTAAAATGAACAACAATTTTACAACAACAACAGCATCATTTCGTCGGGTGGGATACGCCTCCACACATCGCGATAACAAACATACTAGAACCAAAACATAATTATATCCCGTACATTTAGGCATTTGTATAAAGTCCATTTGTAGGTGCACAAATGGGCCCCATGGCTGGGGTCCCGTACCAGCAGTCACTGTGGGCGTCTTGCCTGCGTTATGTCACTGACATAGGTATGACAGAAATTACTAATACAATGCCTATTAGCATATTACTATTCACTATACATTCAACATTCATTCTACATGCACGTGTTAAACCCCTGAGCTGGCAACCGGTCAGGTCATGATTCTTGTGTCGTGAGACATTCAATAGATGCTCATTAGTTACCCATAAAGGAACTACCCCTTCTTTAGTCTGTCTTAAATTTTCTCGGGCTTGTTCCAGTGCCCAAGATCCAAACGTGTTGCATACAGCATTTCTGCTTGCTTTGTCTGAAATATTTTACCTTATTTCAATTAATTTATTGATAGTCCCCGCATGACTTTCGAGCACGGGAGCCAGACTTTGGATTAACCAATGATGTCCCTACATTGAACATCATAGTGCCATCATTTATCAGGCTGCACTTAACGCGGTTTCTTCCCAAGCCTGATCGTATCTCGCCACTGAACTGAGCTGCTTCAGTCATCAATTGGCACGTCAGAGCCGTATAGAGTGCTTGGGTATGCATTGATCACCATTGGGGCAGGACGACACCGGATACATTCATGACTACGGGTATCAGCTCATGGTGTACATTATCATACAAAACTTCTGATTAACCAGTGCTAAACCATTCGTCGGTCCTTGATGTATAGTCGGACAAGATGGTTCAGTCGGTGTGGTTTGAGGGGCTTCAATTATCTCTACTCAGATTGGGAAAGTAGAGGTGGGAGTTGGCTGGATAATGGCGGACCTCCCATGCTCAATCTGAAGCAAATCTTTACTACAATTTAAAAGCTCTTGTTCTCCTACTGTTACATTTATCATTCCCCATTGGTTGTCGCATTCGGCACTGTCCATGCTGTACCAAAGTTCCTCCTGCGGTGCGGGAAGAGCAGTGATGATCCCCGACCTTGCTGCCAGTACTGATAGGCCCATGACCAGGATCGTAGATCTGTGGAGATATTGACATCGGCTCCCGTTCTCTGTTTACCGCTTGGTCAATTGTCATGTATCTTCCTCTTTGGATTTGCCTGTTTCCATATCCTTAATCACCTGTCAGTCTCTGACTTCCTTCCTTAACTCATGCAATTGCCTACTTAATTCCCTTACATTGTCCGGTATTTTTCCTTTCTGTGTCCCTACACCTGCTACTATAATACCTTCAGATAATTGCATGGCCCTTACCTATTATCATTTCAAATGGAGTGAACCTGGTGGTCCTGCTTAGGGTAGCCCACGGCGCATTATAATATTGGGCTGTTCCCTGTCTCTTGATTGATGCTTTTTTTAAAAATTCAGTTCATCCTGTCCACCATCCCTGGACTCTGGGGGTGGTAAGGAACATGGAATTTATGTTTAATCTCCATAAAATTACACACTTCTTTAATGACTCTCCCTGTGAAATTAGTTCCATAATCTGAATCCATTTGAGTGAACTCCTTACAGTCTACTCCCTCCTGCTGCTGTCTCATGTCAGACCTCAATTCCTTAAACAACTCTACAATGCACCTTCTTATCCTTTCTTTCAATGGCTCAGTATATTCACTTCCAGTGATTGTTCTCTCTTGGAACTGCTTAAGTATGCCTGTCATCTATGTGTTAATCCTATGATTTTAGTTTTTGTAGCTCACAGGCACATTAATATAATCAGTAATACATCTATTTAGCTTTTTTCCAGCTTTCCCTTTACCTGTATCCATCTTGTGGTAAATTGTTGTTAAGTATTATTTCTTCTTACATTTCAATTCCTGAACTAAAGATTCCTCATAGTTTTACCTCTAAGTTTTCTTTCCTGACCATGATCATCCTAAGGCTCTCTTGAGTTCAGTTTATCTATTGTCCTGATTGTTTAAAATGTTTCCTTACTCTTTAGGCCATATTAACTATTCAATTTCAACGGGGATCTCTGTCTCTAGATCTTTGCTTATCTCCCCCTGTGCAGTTCCAATGCCTCAGTTGATGGACAGATTATCAAATTCGTTTCCCTTAAAACAGTTTGTACATTATGTCCTCTTTCCCAAACTCATTCTCCTACTTTCCTCATACCATATTACACTTGCAACAGCTACCATCTTATTTTGGTCAGGTTGCCTGGAGAGACTTTAAAATAGTCTCATAACAGTTTTAAAGCAGAAATCAGGTATTGACATGTTTTGCTTCCTTTTCTTCTTCTCAAAGGTTTTATTGTCTTAAAAGTAACCCACTAAATTGTGTCTGACCCTTTTCTTTTAGAATTATCCCAGATTCATTAACTCTGCCAAAAATTGGATATCTGCCAAACTTTGCCAAGGTCTTGAGCTTTGCTTCATATTTTGGGAACAGATTTTGCGAACACAAAAGCTTGCAGCATTTGAATTAGTGTCAATTGTTGTCAGACCTTTAAAATGAAAATTCTCTTTTGAGAACATTATCAAGAACCAAACCTTAAATTTTTAAACTTTGTAAGAACTGTAATTTACACTATAAAAATTAAAACAATCTCGTTTTCATGTGTAATGATTTGTATCCAAGTTATAATTTAAGTATATTTATCGACATATTCTTTATTTTAGATAACATCCTAGTGAAAGGTAACCTGTTAAATTACACTGCAATTTACATCTCAAGATTGTCCCAAATTGAAATTCCAGTGCTTTTAGAAAGCAGATTTCCTTTAATATTTAATTAATCTCTTCTTAGGAAAACCCTTTTTACCCATTGGAACGACCTAGACCTTGTGTTTATGTCTTTTCGTTTTCCTGGAATCCTTCTGAATTTCAAGTAATTTCTTTTTCTCAGAATTTTAGAATACTAACTCATATGTAGATATTACATTATATTGCAGAATTTTGGAATACTAACTCATATCCCAATCAGCCTGGAAGCTGCTGATGAGGCTTATTCCTTACTAGTCTACAAGGGGGTGGTACAAGGGTTCATCTCAAACGTCTCAAACTAAGGCAAGCCCTGTTTTATCTTTACACTACCTTCAAACTATGATTTTTTTTTTTGCCAGAAATCTCAACTCAAACCTTATACTCAAAATTTTGGAATATTTGAATAAACTTTTCCTTAACCTAATATGGAGCTTTCGACTCCTAAGTGCTCAACTACACACACACAAGACAATTCAGGGATGAAAACACGTTAAAGCTCACATACAAATGCTTGATTGCACACCAACAAACACATATGTAAAGGTATGTATCGATACTCCTTTAATATTGAACATAAGTCTAAACGAATCTTGGCGTAGCAGTGGGGGAATAAAGGGATCTTGAAGGCTCCACCTATAGGGACCTTCAAACTGACGAAAGCTCACATTTTCTCTGCTACTGCTTGTAAATTTCTCATTAACCCCCTAGGGATACCCTGTCTCTCTCCCTCTCCCTTCAGCACAAACAGCTCTTGTAACTTAGATCAATTCATTTTTTTTTTATGTTACAGAAAATTCAGCAGCAGACTATCTACCTCCCTTAAAACATATTATAAGAGCTCAAATCTGTCCCGATTAAAGGTTCCAGCTGGTGGGAAGCTCTCTCCTTTACTTTGAGTCCATTTTACCCAATCAGAAACATATTGGACATTTTCAGGATCGTAATGGACACAAAAGAAAACACAGAAATTACTTATTTTTCACCTCCAAGGGACTCGAACCCCTGGGTATACTACTACTTTTTTACCTCCATCCATTTTTTAAGACAACCCATCGTATAATCAGAATCCCAAGTAGGATCTCTGGCCCCATTACCCACTCCATCCCACCAGGCCTGGATGAGGGGTATTTCCAAACTGCCACCATAAGGCCATTCCTCTTGTGTCCAGCCATATAAGTCACTGCTAAAAGGCACCGCATACCTGTCATTACCCGTCTCTTTTACAACAATGTCGGCTGGCGACCCCGGAGGCACCAGCGGGCCTCCTACCTTTTCTCGAGCCCTGGTTACCATCTTCATACGTTTTTTCCGATTTCTTGCCCATCTTCAAAGTTCCTGACTTGGGCTCTGGCTTTGATTTGTTTTTGGTACCCCGTGGAACCGGGGAGGCGGCAGATGCCGCTCTGCTGTTGCGACCTCCCATTTTTCTGAAAAGAAAACACAATTAACAGCGCAGCGCGTTTCCTACCCTATGTGCTCACGGGTGTTTAAGAGTTCCTTAACAAGTTCTCCGATTCTTTGGGTCATTTACGTCTCTTTGGTCGGTAGCTACCCTTTTAGTCGCAGTCCCCCTTTCAGCTGGGATGCTAATTCACTGCAATCCCCTTTCAGCTAGGATGCAGTTCGTACTCTCCCTCACTTAGGAGAGTTATTCCTCCCCTTCTCCACCAGGGATCTTTTTTACAGATCCGACCACCCAGGATTTCAATTAGCTCTCCAATTTAAGAGGCTACTGGACTTCAGTCGGATCGCCTCCTCGTCGCCAATTTGTCGCAGAAAACGGAGTGAACACTCAGACCCAGGAGGTTTCTCTCGGAAGCCTTTATTGAATCATAATAAAACGGAGAGCCCAGCAGCATACAATGGGGCTAGCCGGCACTCTGATGAAGCATCAGAGTAAACACATAGTTATAGTAAAAGCGTGCGTAACAGAGGTCATGCAAATTACAAAAGCTGCTTGACCTTTAGTAATTAATAACATTGAAATTTTATCTTTGGCATGCATACAATTGTTCTGTCTTAGTTTATAATTTCGCAAAAAGCTTGAGTAGTTACACAAAACCTTGAGTAGCCCATCTGGCGACTAGTCATCTGGACAAACAACAGATAGCATGACTAGGCCCTGTCTCATGTGCTGATAACAGACATCCTAACTTTGTTTCAAGGACTCTTGGTAGTTTGTTTATGATACTTGTTGTTCTTCCTTCACAATAGCTGACAGAGCAGGTTGGCCTGCTACTTGTGCAAGGAGACTTCGTTGTAGTATTCCACTATGGTTTAACCTCTTAACCCTTTGTTATCCTGTAGATGTATTTTATTCTCCCATGCTTCTTCTTCTCTCAAAAGATTGCACAACTTTGGAAATCTCTGCTTGAAAAGGCAGTGAAGGCCGGGCCATTAAATATCTTAAATACGGAGGCAGATAGGTTCATTTTAGGCAAGGGAATTAACTGTAACCGGAGTTAGATGCTAATGTGGAACTCAAAACACTGTCACGTATGATCTCATTGAGCGGCGGAGCAGGGACGAAGGACCATATATTCTACTTGGCCTATTTTGAATGTTTGTATGATGGGCACCATCCTGTTTCAGTGCATTCTGCTCCCTGCAAGCAATACAATTGGTGCATTTTGTTTGACTTAAATGACCATTTCTGGAGAGGCTTTTTTCCTTCCCCCATATATATTAAACTTGCGGTACAATTATTGTGACATCTCAGCTGGCTCCATGTATTTAAATTAAATCCATAGGCTGATATCATTCTCCAGCTTTATTTTTATTCTTGTAGATATCAGACTGACTTTAAAATGTATTCATTCAGGTCGGTGGGCAGCGTATGAACCTAATTATTTGCATTTAAAACCAATTTTAGAATGGAATCAAAACATATTAAAAGTTGACATTGACTAAGGAAGCATTTCCCTCCCCGTAGAGCACAAGGCGTTCACCATTTACATTAAAACACTAATTCATTCTGGTTATTTTCTGATTATTCACAGTAGAAATAATGTATGGCCTAGATGCAAGGATACAGAAATCCAATCTTAACAACGTGTGTCTGTTTCAATTTCATTTTAAAACTACAGGTAATATCGTTTCTCTGGGGGAACGTTTCTTGAATTATTAATTCGATTTCATTTACGCTGAATGGTTCACGATTTGTGCTTTCTATGCTACATTGATTACAGAAAATTTGTACTGTGATTCAGCCTTCCTGATAATTGAGAAGAATTTTCGCAGGCAGTAATCTATTATGTGTTTGAAGTGAATTAATCAGAATCTCCCGATATGCTCTCCATTGACACATTTGCCTGCTGGATTTTATGCAGCCCAAATTCAAATTCTGAGATGAAATGTCAAGTGGCATTCTGTTAATATAACAGGGGCACTGCCAAGTAAACAAGAGCACAAAAATCCCCTGAGCGCCAGGTGCTTCCTGTTATTACAACAGAGTAGCAAAACACGCAGAGACTTTTCTGAGGCACTGCAGACTAAGAGCTGCTTTTTTATACATTGGGAGTTTGTGTTATTCTTTGTGATTCCAAGTGACCAGCTTTTATAACATATTCCCTTGCATGTTGAAAAGGGATACAGCTCCTCTCTTCCGGTACGCCTCAACCAAGGTGAAATTTGAGACCATCAGCCGAATAATTAATGTGTTTGTGTATTTTGCTTCTCTCCAACAGCCTCACTGAGGGATCACATTTCCTCATGTATTTGGCTGGTTGCCCTAGCCATATCTGGTGTGTAATGCCGCAGCATTCAGCGCGGAACCGCTTAGACAGTCTGCAGATGTACATTGGGCAAATAAAGCAAAACTGCACTAGAACATTATTGGTCCCGGTATTGCTGGTAAATACGACAATGGCAATCGAGGAGGCTGCCTTCTGCATTTGACTGGCGGCATTTAGCCAGGTATGCCACCAAGGAGGCAACTTCTAGTAACTGATCAAGATTCAATTTGCCAGCCTCTTCAAAGATGTTAATCGATTTTGTCTGTCATTTTCATTACCTTCAGTTGCACCACACATCTTGATTTATCCATTAAAACACTTTATTTAAAAGGCAAGCTACTTCAGTGCCTGCAAATCTGAAATGTTAACACAAAATGCAGGAACTATTTGACTGACCAAAATTATTTACTGAAAGAGAAATGGCCTTTGTCTTTGCACGCCTATGACAACTAGACAAACTGTTGAGTAGTGACAGTGTTTAAGTAAGCGCAGTGACAGAGAAAGGTCTGGAAGGAGAGGGTGCAGATGGTGAAGGAATTAAAAATATACCGTATAATTCTGCATGAGATGGTTAATAAAATGGTGAATAAAGAGATAAAGAGCAGAAATAGTAAAATGTAACTTGACAGAAATAAAATGAGAGCAGTAGATCTGATCTGATTCATTTAAAACGATGCTGATTTCGGAATCTATTAAATTGTCTGAGCGAGAGATGAAGAGGTGTTCCTCGAACTGCCGCTGAGCTAAATTCAAAACGTGTTGAAGGCCGAGAGGTACAGAGATCAGGGTGGCAGAGGGGCAGAGAACTATATCGGAAAGTGAATGCAAGTTAGGGTGACAGTGGTGCAATTAGCAGAGGATCTCAAAAAAACAATTTGTGAATGCATGCTTAATGCTTTCACTGTACAGTTCCATGGATTCAGAGAAATGAATGCAATATCTGAAATTAAAGTATGTAGAGGGAAAATACTAGTTTAGTTTGATGGATTTTTTATGGCACCGGCAATTGAAACAGGTGTTGCACCTTTGGCGCTTGCATGGAAAGTTGGCATTACAAGAGGACTAGATGTTGGTGATGGAAGAGATGCAGAAAATCCTACCTTCGAAATGCTGGAAATGGTGAGGCTGAGAGAATCATTGATGGCATCGCGGCGCTGTAGGTGCGGGACGTGACTGAAATTGGTTCATTGAATGTGCAGTGTGGTTACGTGGAATTTTATGCAACGGGGACCTTATCATGCTTAGCAGAAGAATGGGGAGTAGTGAGGTCAGGACTGTGTGCAGCTGGATATACAATGTCGAGGTCCCCGCGAACCATGGTGCAAGTGGATCCACAGCGGCCTGAAAAAGAAGGCCTACCAGAAACACTGTTGTTGAATGTGACGTTATAAGAATAGAGGGGGCAGAGCTGGAGAATCTGAGAGTTTGGAAGAGAGTTCGTACAACAGTCAGGAGTGTAGAAATTATATTCAAGGTACCTGTGGAATCATTTTTTCATTTGCAAATGTTTGCTCAACTTTGAATTTGAGTTCCACTTCCAGTTCTTCCTCCAATTTGGTGTCCCATTCTCCCAATGTATCTTTTCCTGTCGCACCTGCCTTGGCGACGTCACCAGTGTATACATCTTGCCATGTTCTTCCCTTTCATAATTTTGAAAAGGTATTTTTCTCTCGATCGCTGTGGCCAGTCGCCTGCCATCTCTGTCACTGCCCTATATTTCCCTCTGATCATTCTTTTTGCGGAATGGCTGTATCACTGCACTGTCTCTCTGAATGGAACAGCAAACCTGAAGCGAGAAAATGACATTGCTTTGCTGAGCTGAGCTCCACTCATTTTCAAATATAAAGAACTAGGTAACAATAGTACTGTAATTTGTTGTCCTGTGCACCAAAAGTAATCAGTTTCATTATCACATTCAGCTTACTCATTAAACGTCCTTTTGCCCTCAGAAATGCTAGTGATATATTTTAGTAGCT
Source organism: Cetorhinus maximus (assembly GCF_964194155.1). NCBI lineage: Eukaryota > Metazoa > Chordata > Chondrichthyes > Lamniformes > Cetorhinidae > Cetorhinus > Cetorhinus maximus. The sequence continues at coordinate 84,553 of NW_027596486.1, forward strand.
CTGAAGAATTTACGGCAATAATCCCCAAATTACTCATCTTGTTTCACTGACGAATCTGGCCTCGGATGGGGGAGGAACCATGCAGTTATATCAAGGTTAGACACAAAATCGAAACCTAATATGTAACATTGTTACCGCGTTATGAAAACATTAGCAGCAGCATTCTTAAACTAATCATTACTGGTTCCAAATGTAGTATGTTAGGGACACCTCAAGTATTATCAGTTCTAAAGACAGGATTGAATGTTCTGCAGACTGGTCACAAATGGGCAGATATTGGGCGGACACACCTTATTGTGATTAATGCAGAAGTGATGAACTTTCAGAGAAACGACGTGGTGTGACGTTATTATGTTAATTGTACTATTTCTAGAGGATTCAGGACACAAGTACGCGGGGTTAAATGTCTCTCATCCCTTGGAGGAGATAGGGCAATTTGAGACAGTATTTGAAATAAAATGTATGCGATTGTTTTTTTTTGTAAACCAGTACATTGGATGCAAATGTCTGGTAGTCAGGCTACAGATTTACAATTCAATGTTTATGGGTCAGTCCATGCATTCTGTGTAATTATGTGCACTTTGCTTTCGGATGTATTTAAAGGCCCATGAAATTGGACAGAGGAAGTTTATAAAGGAGATAGCCTTGGCGAGGTAATTCAGTTGCCTACGGAGATTGAAGGAGTTTTATTCCTTCTCCGTCGGTGCAGACAGGCTTGCAGGCGATTCACATGATTTATTCCAAATTCAGAGAAGTGTTGTTAGGTCACAAAGAGGTAAATTATTGCCTCTCGGACGGGAGCCGGTAACCAGATTTTTTAGGTTTAACATAATTGCGAGAAGTCTAATGATGCGGGTTGGTTCATGCAAGGAATTGTTAAGATTTTGAAAGCCTGACCTTAAAGAGTAACAGCATCATTTTCTCGTGGATATCTTCAACGGTAATTGAAGATGCATTTGGGGAGTCCTGATAGTCAGGCTTATGGAGAAGATCTGTGTATATGAGATAAATTAGACATCTCCTCCATAAAACTGAATCCAATGCCACCCACACCACCGCTCCCGCCTCCGCACATCCCACCCCCCTCTTCCACCCAGCACACCTACAATCTGTGCCTCTATGATCCTATGATGTTAATGTCATATCGGTGACTCATTTCCAATTCAGATTGCGTAACGTCAATAGCTTCCCAGGAAAGGGTAGTGGTTGGAAAATTAATTCGTTGTATCCATTCATGGTCAAATTAATTCTGATTGGTGCATTTTAACGGAACGCAATTCCGTTTTCAATAGTGTCAAATATATTTATTATATGTAAGGAAACACTGTTTTCTGCCCTGAGTGATGTCAAGCAATCACTTCTACAACATCCGGAGTATCAGAAGGCATTGGAGCGACAGCTCAGTATCTGCGACCATCATCCCGTTAATGTTCACGTCATTTAGCTGTGACTGGCAGCACAAATGATGCTGCCATCCTTCCTCAGTTTGGTCCTATTCCAGCTTTTGAACTGTGAGTTATGGAATAAATTGAGTTACCTATTATCAATCTGAACTTTAGTCAGCTATGTGCATTAGTAAGATAATTATCAGTCTTTAGCACAGAACAAATTGAGATAATGTGGACGTACATGATGTCTTCGAACGTTTATAGTTCATTTCGTTTAATTCAGTGACATGTTAGAACTTGCCCCTTAATCACATTCCTCTCACAGATCGTAGTCTGGAGTTAAAATGTGATAGTGCTTTTCAAATTGAGTCTGTTAGAAATAGTGTACGACAGCCGGGGAAACATGTTGTGCAGGTGCCCGGCGTCAAGTTATTGAAAATGATCGGTTTTATTCAATAATGTAATTCATTACAATCCAATTGTGTTGATATTCTGATGGATTACGTAATTTGCAGGATTTCACCTGATCCATATTTTGAATTCTTAGATTCATGCTTCAATTGTTCTAACTGCAATTGGGAAATGATCCTCCTTTTCTGTTCAAAGTAACGTGTCTGTATTCGTATCTCGGGGCTGCCGCACTCAGTGTTAGCCAAAGAGATTTACTGTTAAATAGGTACCTTTTTGAAATACAGTCGGTGTTGTGTCTGTATGAAACGCGGCAAAGCATGTACGCACAGCACGGCCCCATGAAGTCCGAGAGGGCGATGGGGCGCACTTGTAATATATCATTCAAAAGAGACCATCTGCCAAAATGTACCACACCCTCAGCATTGAAACGAGTAGTCAGCCTAGGATTTGTGCTTACGCCTCTGAACACGACTGGAGCACACGACCTTAAGGTCAACAGGGGACAATGTTAGAAAGTGTGGCAAACGTGACAGGAAAATTATTTTGGTGAATTAATTGGACGGTTGAATATTTTGCATGTGTTTATACTTTAATATATATTCACCGTTTAGTCGTGTGGCAAATTTGGATATAAAACCGAAAGCAAACAAAAGTGCAGGGGCAGTTAGCTTCATTTTGTCCACTGTCGCTCTCCACAGACACAGCAGATTAGGACTGTAATTGCCCTTTAAATAGTGGCTGCCAGAAGTAGTGTGTTGTCTTTGTTCGTTAAGCGTGCTTCTGATTCTGAATGTAAGTTAATTCAGTGTGTAGAACATCAGTGAAAGCAATATCGACTACACAGCGATCCCGTACACACTTTTATGTCATAAATTCCTCATTGTAAATGTTTATAAACTCCTTGTGGTACAGAACATGACGCCAAAACTATTTTACGCACTTGGTTCTCATAAAAACGTTGTAAGTAGCACCTTAGCTAGATTTGGAACATGCTTCCAATGGATATTTCTGATTGTTATTATTATTTGGTCACCTCTTCAGAAGATGCTGTTGTTGAACTTTCCGAATCTATTACGGAATTAGCTCTTAAATGTAACTTAGTTAGAGAAGGCCGAACAAAGTAAGCACTTTAATAATTTTGAACACTTTTTCATTTCAAAGAAACATAGAGAATAGGAGCAACAGCAGGTCATTCTGACCTTCGATCCCGCTCCGCAATCCAATGGAATCATGACTGATACTCTATCTCAGCTGCTTGCTCCACTTAACTCCCCAAACCTTTTGACACCGTTAGAGTCCGCACACCTATGTATTCAGTGAATTGGCCTCCACAGCCTTTTGTGTCAGCGTATTCAACAGGTCCACCACCGTCTGGTTGAATAATTTTCTCCTCATCTGTCATTTCTGCCATCGCCAAATGAGCTTCTGCATATGATGAGGCTGCGTCCCCTTTTCCTCGTCCCTCAGACACAGGAAACATCATCCCTGAGCCCACTCTGTCCAGCCCTGTAAGAATTCATGTGTTTCCAATAGGTCCCCTCTTCTTCATCGACACTCCAATGAATGTAGTTCTATTCGGCCCAATCTCTCCTCATATGACATCCCGACCTTCCCAGGAAGCAGCCTGGTGCACATTTGCTGCACTGCCCCTGTGGCAATTGTATTTGCCCTAGATTAAGAAGAGCAAAACTGCACAAATGCTCCAGATGTGGCCTCAACAAGGCTCAGTATTGCTGCGGTATGACATCCTTGCTCCTGCACTCAAATCGTCTCGCAAATCAGGTCGTCATAACATTGGCCGTTCAAATTGCTTGCTGCACCGGCCTGCTTGCTTTCAGTGATAGCCCCAAAAACGCAACCAGGTCCGTTTGTGCGCAAAGATTTCCCAACCTATCATTATTTGAATAATGCTCTGCCTTTCTGTTGTTTTTTAAACCGAAGTTGATAAGCTCACTATTATCTAAGCTATGCCGCATCCGTCGTGTATTTGCCCACTCACTCAGACTTTCTAAATCGCCTTGAAGCCCCTGAGCCACCACCAATGATATACCCATAAGTTTCATGTTGGAACCAAACTTTGAAATAATGCATTTGTTTCTCTCGTTCATTTATTTACATGCTGTGAATAACTGGGGTCCAAGTATTGATACCTCCGGCACTGGACAAATCACAGGCTGCCACTCTGAAAAAGCCTCATTTAATCCTACCCTCTATTTAATGCCTGATAAACAATTCTCAAACAATGCCAATATATTGCTCCCATTCCCAGGCACTTTTACTTCACACATAAGCCTCTTTTTATGGAATTTTTTCAAAAACCTACTGAACAACCAAGGGCGCCAGAGCCATTGAGTCTCCCTTGCCTCCTCTGCTTCTAACACCTTGAAACATACTCTAGGAGGTTTCCAAACATCATTTCCCTTCTTTCATAAATCAGTTTGGGCTTTGTCTAAATCAATTGATAATTCTTTCTTTGGTACCCTTTATGACAAATTCTAGCATTATCCCTACATTGTGCATGTAGACATAGTTTTTTGCGATAATTTAAGTATTACCTATTTCATTTCATATTTTTCGAACATATTTTCAAGGCTAAGTTATGTTTACTGAGGTAGGGAAACCTTCCACACGCTCGATATCTTTTTGCGCATTTCGGTGATGACTTCCTTCAGTTTCCCAATGCATTTAGTTATATTTATGAATCTTCATATGTAAGAAAATACTGGCTTTCCGAAGCGAAAACATATGTTACTGTTATCTGATATTTTCTCTATTTAGCGAATTATATTTCGATTAGTATCAACCAATTCATCTGATATTTGAAGGTTAATGGAAAATCGTTCTCTTCGCTTTACATTCAATATATCAAACGGTTTGAGGCAACATTTCTGCTGTGAGATATCTGCCATAAAAATGCCCATTTGAGTTCAGTCGGCAGCAGGTGTAGCTTTGGCTGGTGTAGACGCGCTGAATCAACTATCACGCCCGTCACCAATACCCTCAGACCGACCCCGACTAGCAGGCTGGATCTAAATAAACTGCTCATAATTTCATTTTCTTTCTCCTATGCCTGTACAAGAGCCGGAGAGGATGAAACTAAGCAAGCAGCCGAGGCATGTGCGTTCAATTGCAGTTTAAATCTAAGCCTGTAAGATTAGAATTGTACTTTTAAAATCAAATTTCATGTATTCCACTTTAAGGGAACGCTACTGAGAGCGAAATCAATGTTTAAATATTTTTTGATTACTGTTTTGATTTTGAAATCAAGGAACTCGGGGCATTTGAAAAATGTGAATTATTTAAATTGCATATACCATTCACTTGTTACAAAATAAATGTTAAACAAGTAATAAAGTAAGTATTTTTAAAAGTACATTCCTATTGATCTGTTAGCATTGGGGGAGTATTCTGAGAGAGTAATGTAAATGCCGTGATGTATCACTTAGAAATGCGTATTTCGCACTGACTTGGCTTTTATTTTCTACCAAAGGTTTTGGGGATGAATCGAAATTTACAGGGGAAATTCATCATTTACTCAAATGTAGGATTGTATACAGGAGGTAGTTGAAACACTTCGGTATGCAAATTTAACAATCAAACCATAGGTTGTGTTATTTTATTTTATAATCTCCAAATTAAAATACGTCAATATTTTTCATTTATGTTACAGTATGTAAAAATTACAGGTTATATTTTATTTTGCCATTAAAATGTAATGAATCATCGTGGTTATTTTTCTCAAATTATAATTTATTATTTAAATTGAACCGGACATATCACAGCGGCTTGCTTTCCCTTGTTTGATAAGCCTCTGGTAGGGACGAAGCAGGCTGATGTCGAATTTTGAACGAGCAGCATTAACCGAGTCTGTTGGAAATACAGGTCATAATACGCTCAATGTGCGAATCCAGACTGTCACAGTCAGAACTGTAGAAGGCAATACCTGCACCTTCTGCGGACTCAATGCACATTGAGATTCCTTTACGTGCAATTGCTTTGGCACATATGCCTTAGGAGCAGGAGTAGGTCATTCGGCCCTTCGAACCTGCTCCGCCATTCAATAGGATCATGGCCTCAAATCCATTTACTCCTGCCTCACATAACCCTGGAATCTTTTGTCATAAAAAAACATCTATGACTAACTGAATTTCCTGCTTAGTTAAATCCCATTCAGGAAGGCAAATTGCAGCCCAACGATATCCCTAACTTCTTTGCATTTCCTTCGTCTTGGCTGAGTTTTTTTTTTAAATTACCCTCGAGGGTACTCACATATGCGGATGACTAAATTCAATCCTGCGGATGATGGGAATCTGACATTAAACAGATAATACTGTAAATACTCAACAGGCGTCTGGGCACCTGCGGAGTGAGTCTGTAAAGCAAGATTCATATGGACTCGAGACGTTAGCTCTGTTACCTTCACCACAGATGCTGTTAGACCGGCATATGTAGGTGAATAAGACAAACGTATGCAATGAAATAGATTCAAAAGTTCACCAAAATAACAACGAGAGCGGTTTAGAAATCGTGAGGGAAGAAACGGTAGAGAGCAAATTATTTTACATACAAGCGAAAAAGGTAGCCGGAAACATGAAATGAATGATCATTTAACAGAATTAATAGGATACAATTCCGAAGAATAGGCGAATATAAGAGAAATGTTTGTGGATTGTTGAAGTTCTTTCAAAAACTTGTGCGTTGTTGCCCTGGCTGGAATTTATTGGCCAACCCTGATTATCTAGATAAGGTGGAGGTGGCTATTATTATTGAAAAACCGAATTCAGTGAAAAGGACCATTGTGCTTGTTCTGAAAATATTGAAATGTTATCCTCTCTCATCTTGCATTGCGTTGCAATAAAAAGGTGAAAATGATTTTGCTGAGTTTTAGCAGAGAGAATGTTGAGGCTCCAGAACGTTAGCCAGTCACGTAACTTATAACAATACAGAACCCAGGGCTGAAAGACTTCAATGCTTGGGGAACTGGATATCATTCAGAACTCTCGGGAAGCACAGCTGATGACTAGTATCAGTATCTCATTGCATATTAAAAATCACTCGGTGATAGAAGAGGACAACGATAATGTTAAGAGGCATTGTCACTAGGGGCAGCACTGAAAGGTCAGCATTGTCTATTCGCTATAATATGGAGGTTAGAAAAGTTCCCAGAGATTTGTGAAGCACTGTCTGGTCATGGGATTGGGATCCAGTCAGCCTAAAAGCTGCATGTTGGGGAAAATTTTTTAGCAAAACGTATCCATTAAACGCAGGGGTTTTTGGTTTAAAATCATCAATATGTAAAACGATGGAGCACATCGGTGATGACTGGCTACAATAGGATTCGTAAAACAGAAAACTAACGACCTACAGCCAGTTCTGTGGATAGTCGTGAACCAATCTTAAAGGTTGCTATGCTTAGGGACTTATGAAATAAAGCCACCCCAAGCAAAACACTGTTATGCGTTCAAAGAAACTTTGAATGTCCACCACTGGATAATTTGTAGAAAAGGCAAACGCTCCAACATTGATCAAACAAATGCTGAATCTTTAATGTAATGTAAAGCATATTTTAGCATTCCATGATGAAAGTGGCTTCTGTATGCAAGAAATCCCCAAGGATTATCACTGAGAGTGTTATTGCCCTAAAAACCGCAGCAGACTGAACGCGGATTCATAAATATCCTCTTCTCAGTGCAGCTACAAACGGCTAAAACACATTCGGATAATCGCCAGCACAATTTCGATGGGTATGGGGAAAAGGAAGTTGGACTAATTGCACGTATCTTTCAAAGAGGGAGGATAGCCACCATGGACCGATTGGCGTAATTGTCAGTTTCTTCTTCCAAAGATTCTCTAAAGAACAGAACGATGGTCAGGGCATCTGTGCGTTGGTGAAGCCTGGGTTCCGATGATCTATACAAAAATGAGAAAGTGTACCCACGCGCCGTTGAGTTTTGTCAAAACAATTTGAATAAGTTACTGATTTAGGCATCCTGCAGCAAAAAATGGCTTATTTTCGCTATCATAAGCGGTGTCGAACTTAGGGTTCAAAATGATGCGGAGGAAGAGTTCAATATACTGTCTCTGCTTAAATATGACAAGGCACCTGGACGGGATGCATTGAGGTATATTGTATGAAGTGAGAGCGGAATTTCGGGGCACTGGCCATCATTTTTCTGTCTTCGCTAGACACAGGGAAGGTGCCAAAGGGCTGCCGAATTGCAAACATCATGTCCTTTTTCAAAAAACGGTTATTGGATAAGCCCAGCATTTACCGACCTGTCAGTTTGATTTCAGTGATGGGCAAGCTTCGAGTAAGAATTTTTCGGAATAGAATTAGTTGTCACATGAAAAAGGGTATGGATTGATAAGGAGGAGCCAACCTGGGTGTTTGAAGGGAAAATCGTGTTTACTAAGCTTGCTGGAGTTTCTTGAGGTAACAATAATGGACACAGAATAGAATTGCGAGATAAGTTGTTGCTCATAGAATAAAAGGGGGAGAGGAAACACGGATGTAAACTTGCTTCAAAAGTAGGAAGCGGATAACAATGGTCAATGGATATTTATTTTTCGTGTAGAGGAAGGCTTGTAGTGTAGCTCCCAGAGTCTGGCATTTGGGCCATTCCTATTCCTGATATAGATTAATGTGCTGGATCTAGGTTTGCATGGGACAATGTCAAAGTTTGCGGATCATACAAAGATTGGGAGTGTTGTAAACTGCGAGGAGGACAATTTATAACCTTAATAGGTTATGGACAAAATTGTTGGCATGGGTAGGTAAGTGGCAGATGAAGTTCAATGGTCAGAAGCCTGGGAGGGGTGCATTATGGTTGAAGAACACGGACAGGAAAATAAAAAAAAAATGAGTGACATTTTGAAGGGGGTGCAGGAGCAGAAGGACCTTGCTGTACTTGTACAAAAGTCATTGAAGGTGACAGGACAGGTGCAGAGGGAAATTAATAAAGAGTGCAGTGTACTGTGTTATATTAATAGGGGCATTGAGTACACGTAGAAGGGGGTAATACTGGATTTATATACGACATTGGTTGGAACTGAGCTGAAGTATTCTGCACAGTTCATGGCGACAAATTATAGGAAGGATGTGAATGTATTGGAGAAACTGCATAAGATATTTGCACGAATGGTTTCAGGAGTGAGGAACTTCAGTTACGAAGATAGTTTGAAGAGTTTGGGACTGAGCACTTTGGAAAGCAAAAGCCTAGGAGGAGATTTGATAGATATGTTTGAAATCATAAGGGGGCTGGACAGAGTGGCAGGTAACAGCTGCTCCCACATCTAAAAGGATCAAGAACGAGGGGCTAGAGATTAAAAATGATTTGCAGAAGAAGTACATGTTATGTAAAATCAAAACAAAAAACAACTATTTCGCACAACGAGTGGTTCTGGGCTGGAATGCACTGTCTGGCAGTGTGGTGGAGGGAGGGTGAATCCAGGCAGTCAAGAGCGCATTTGATGCTTATTTGAATTGGGACAAAGTGCAGGGCTATGGGGAAAAGGTATGACAATGGCGCTATTTCATAATGCTCATCTGGAGAGCTGGTCCAGACACGATGGTCTTATTGGCCCCTTTCCGTGCTATTAAAATTATAAGGCTCGGTGAAATTGCATGTCACGATATAAACCAAAAAGCGCTCGAAGTTCGCAGCAAATCTGGTAGCATTTGTGGAGATACGCATGCTGTTAATATCTGGAGACCAATTTGACTTATCAGCAGAATTCAAGAGAGGAAGAACGGAGAGGTTTTATGTTGCTGCACACGGTTGTCGGATCATGTGAAGGCAAAAGGCGAGCTGAAGGATAAACTATAGAGCGAGGGAGTTTAAATTTGAAACATTTCAGGAAACGAAAGGCAAAGAGAGAGTGCGAATTGTAGGATTAAGTGAAGAAAGCATTGGTCCAGAGTAGATGCTCATTAGAAAAAAAGGTCAGCGCTGCCTGAACGTAAAATATCCGAAAGTGTAAATAGTACCATAAAGGTCTGTTCTGTTTGAAAACAAAACATGTAACCAAGACAGAGGCTGGGACCAGGGCAAAATAGATAGAGAAATAAATTCATGGTTAACAGTAAAATAAATATAAAATACTGAGGGTGCAGGACTTAACAGTTAAATGCTCCGGTGAACTCAAATTTTCAACGTCTCATTTCAGGCGGACCTGTGAACAGTCAGGCTCCTGCGTCAGGTAATCATCATTTTATTTCATATGTTCGGCTTTCTCTACGAGTCCACCCTGTTAAATATCAATGCCGGTAACATTATCAGTGCCTTTTGGGCGCCGGTTAATACCAGTTAAAATATTGCTGCTGTTTTCATAGAAAATATATGGCTTGCTCTGAACCGAGATCATTTTCCGAGGCGATATATCGGTTCGTTTGGCCAATCAATCCTGAGCCCGATAGACAGCCGATCATTCCTCCGGCGCTCACGTACGACCTCTGCATTAAAAATATATTGTCGCAACCTGCATTGCGTTGGACCAGCTGCTGTGATGCAATCTTCCCTCTGACTGGGACTTCTGACCCATTCTCTTTTACAGCATTTGAAAAATATTAGTCCCATTCTTCTAGCCATTTAACATAACAGCGCCAGGTTTTATTGGAAGTCTGTTTGACAGCAGTTTTCCCCCCATTTCACTTTGCAATGAGGCATTTGTGAGGCGGGAAACTGTGCGTTTGTAATTTTTTGCGCATCTGTCCTGTAAATGTTTGATAAAATTTCTGATGTTTTCGCAGAGAAAGTGAGGCTGAGACTGGTGAATGGGGGCATTCGTTGCGCTGGAAGAGTGGAGATTCACTACAAGAACAAGTGGGGGACAGTGTCTGCTAACAGCTGGGACTTGCAGGATGCCACTGTCGTGTGTCGAGAGCTGGGCTGCGGGCTAGCGGTCTCTGAACCGGGTGGGGCTCACTTTGGTGAAGGCACTGGTCCCGTTGTGTTCGGGGCTGCTCAGTGCAGAGGGGACGAAGGCGCTCTGCGGGACTGTGCTTCAAATAAATGGGGTCACCATTCCTGGTCGCATTCTTATGATGCCGGTGTCATCTGCTCAGGTAAATAAAATACCCTTTCTGGTTCCTCCGGATAACCTCCGGGGGCGGGGGTGGGGGGGGTGGGGGGGGGGGTGCGGAAATGTGGAAGTATTTCCGGGAAACTGAACCTGAAAAGTGAAATGATAAATATTCCAGATTTCCCCAGTGATTATTAATATTCCATTAGTAATCGGATCACGTTATGCCTTAATTGGTATCACTAGAATTTTTTTTGATAAACACTATCCACTGGAAGGAGTAAAACACCAGTAAATCCTTTAAGCGCCTGAAACTCATTGTATTTAAAATGTGCACATAACACTGGCTGGGAGATCTGAGATTTTACACGGATATTGAAGCTGGGACTCTATTGGGGGCGTGGCGGTTGTGCTGGTGTGTGTGGGGTGGGTGACGGTGGTGGCAGAGGAGGGAGGGGAGGGGGGGATGGGGGTGCGTGTTGGCAATACTTGTTCCTCGTGTTCCAGACTAAATGTATTGATTGCTGCTGCTTGCACGGGCGTAAGTTGCAATCAAAGTTGCCACGGCTGACAAAGTGCCCGATTCGTTTGCAATTTTGGCACATATTAAAACAGCAAAAATGAGGAATCTGATGCAAGAATAATAACGAACTATTTAACAGATACACGCATTCGAATGGAGCTCATCCAATCCAGGAGCATACATATTTCCTGTTCCCCATCATAACAGATTCTTTAGCATATTGCAAATCTTTCTGTTTGTAATTTTTTTGCTGATTGCTACGTTGATTTCCGTCGGAAATGTCCGCAATGAGTGGTTTTCAGTGTTCCCACGGACAATTTTAGATTAATCAATCATATAAGGGAAGAGACATGTATCAAACGCTTGAATAATCCAAAATATCTGAGAATTCTGGACATCCCATAGTCTCCATCCTGAGTTGCCTCAGGTCTTTTTCCATCCGCCCATTGAATTTGCAGTATCTGATGACTTGGCCATTCCCACGCCAGTTTACCTGTTCTCACATTTCCGCATTCAGGAGATAAGTCTTTTGCTTCAGCTATAAGTCCAACCTATCCACAATAAATAGACTTGTCTCTTTGTGGTGACCATTTTCATTTGAGTTCTTTTTTTTTCCTTATCAATGCCCATTATGTTTTGTTCCCTCGAATAAGTTTTCAAAATCTCAAGACACATGACGAGACGAGAGAACTTTTAAACATCAGCGAATTTCATACATGTAGCCTTAACATGTTCCCAGTTCTTAATGGGTGTGACCTGACTGGGGCATTTTCTTATAATGAGCTTGCTGAAACCCTCACAATTTCGTAAGATAAAGTCGTCATATGCTCACTGCCTACTGAAATATATTTCCCAGAAAGTGCCAAACCCAGATTGATGAATGGAAGCAGTCCCTGTGCGGGGAGGCTGGAAATTTACTCGAGTGGATCTTGGGCAACAGTTTGCGGTGATGGGAAATCCTGGACGTTAGTTGAGGCGGAAGCTGTTTGTAAGTCGCTGGGCTGTGGTGCTGGAGTAGCAGCGCCAGTTAACGCTCACTTTGGAGAAGGTTCCGGCCGTGTTATCGGTCCGCCAAGCTGCGGACACCAGCGGGATGCTGGAGTAATCTGTACAGGTACGAACTGCCATTGTTATAGCGACACATAGTTCAGCTTAGATGTTTATGTTCGGCAACCTCTAGACCGACAGCGCTGATTAGACACATTCCCATCTTGATACATTTCAGGCATTATGAAGGAGGCATTGCCGAATAGATTAGATGGCGTCCTTATCCATACACGTCGGTTGCTGACAGTCGCACATATATATTTTTTTAGGAATTAAGGACGCCAAGCTAGATTGAGGAAGACAGTGCGAGTAATGTTTGAAAATTTATGCAGTGGTATACATTGGGCGAAAGAGAATATTTAGTGGGTTTCATTAAATGTTTTCCAATTTGCATTTTGCTTGGTGGCTGTTTCCTGCTGCTCCGAAAGTTAAGTTTCTGGGCGGAGTATCTTTGTTGGATTTCCTTGCTGTGGGAACCGAATTCTGAGACAGAGACGTCTGGTAGATTGCTGGGAAGAACTGAGCTAATTGTGATTTTATGGTATTGGTTCGAACCATGCCCTCAAAAGCCTTTCTGGTAGTGGCAGAACATTTCTATTTTTTTTCCACAATTCATGTATTACAAATCGATAGACAGCTAAGGCCGTCGGCTTTCAGTCCACGTTTTGTGTGGCTTTCTTTTGTCATTTGGATAGAGGTTTAGTAGAGACAAAAAGACAAATGGTAGTTTTAAGGGTTTCTATAATTAGGGGAATTGATAGCTTCCTTTGTAAACAGGATCGAGAGTCTGGCATGGTATGTTTTCTGCCCGGTGCCAGGGTGAGGGACATCTCTGACCGGCTTGAAAGGACAGTGAAGAGGGAGGGGGAGGATCCAGTTGTTGTGGTCCATGTCGGGACAAATAACATAGGAAAGAGGACTAGGAAAGAGGACGTGTTTGGGGATTACCGGGAACTAGGAATTAAATTAAACAACAGGTCCTAAAGGGTTATAATCTCCGGATTACTACCCGAGAAACGTGAAAATTGGAATAGGATGCGAGAATAAGGGAAGTAAACACGTGGCCAAAGGAGTGGTGCGGGAAAGAGGGGTTCCATTTCTTGGGGCACTGGCATCAGTATTCGAACACAAGGGATCTGTACTGTTGGGACGGTCTCCATCTGAAGCGATCTGGGAACAATGTTCTAGCAAAAAGGGTAAATAGGGTGGTCAACAGGACTTTAATCTAGAAAGTAGGGGTGGAGGGAAGGGTTAAACTCCAGGAAATATGACTAATGGGAAACAAAGCAGCAGGTTAGCGTGTGTGTGTATGGGGGGGGGGGGGGGGGGGAGCGGCGGGGGGAGGGGGGGTGTGCACTCAACTTCATGGAAAATTATGAAAAAAACTGAAAAGACAGGAGAGCCCAGGGGAGGATGTTAAAGTCTCCAGAACACAAAATAGGACAGAGTGTTTGGAAAGGGCTAGGAATCTAATGTTAAGCACATCAGATAATGGGACGACAATGAGAAAGGGGACGGGAAATACAGGACTGAAGGTGTTGTATCTAAATGCGCACAGTATATGAAAGAAGGTAAATGAGCGTGTGACGCAGATTGAAATTGGCAGGTATGATGTGGTGGGCATCACGGAGACAAGGCTGCAAGGGGATCAGGATGGGGAGGTAAATAGCCAAGGATATACATCCTATCGAAAAGATAGGCAGGTTGGCAGAGGGGGTGGATTTGCTTTGTTAGGAAGAATTGAAATTATATCGATAGCAAGAAATGATGCAGCATCAGATGATGTAGAATCTGTGTGGGTAGAGTTGAGGACCCGCAAAGGGAAAAGAAAAACCTAATAGGAGTTATGTACAGGCTTCCGAACAGCAGTCAGGATTTGGGGCACAAGATACACCAGGAGATAGAAAAGGTGTGCAAGAAAGGCAAGGTTACAGTGATCAGGGATTTCAATATGCAGGTAGACTGGGAAAATCAGGTTGGTAGTGGATCCCAAGAAAAGGAATTTGTGGAATGTCTATGAGATGGCTTTTTGGAGCAGCTTGTGGTGGAGCCCACTAGGGAACAGTCAATTCTAGATTGAGTGATGTTTAATGAGGCAGATTTGCTAAGGGAGCTTAAGGTGAAGGAACCCTTTGGAGGAAGTGACCATAATATGGTAGAATCTACCCTGCAATTTGAGAGCAAAAAGCTGAAATCAGATGTAACGGTATTACAGTTGAATAAAGGCAACTACAGAGGCATGAGGAAGGAGCTGAACAGAATTGAACGGGAGATGAGCCTAGCAGGAAATACAGTGGAACAGCAATGGAAAGAGCTTCTGGGAGTTATTTGGGAGACACAGCAAAAATTCATCGCTAGGAAGAAGTAAAATACTAAAAGGAGGACGAGGCAACCATGGCTGACAAGGGAAGTCAGGGACAGCATAAAAGCTGAAGAGAATACATAAAATGCGGCGAAGAGCCAGTAATATAAAAGACGATTGCAAGAGGTTTTTTTTTAGATACATAAAGTATAAGAGAGAGGAAAAAGTGGACATTGGGCCGCTGGAAAATGACGCTGGAGAAGTCGTTGTGGGGAATAAAGAAATGGCGGAGGAACTGAATAGGAACTTTGTGTCAGTCTTCACAGTGGAAGACACGACTGACATCCCCAAAGTTCAAGAGAGTCGGGGGAGAGAGGTGAGTATGGTGGTCATTAACAAGGAGAAGGTGCTAGGAAAACTGAAAGGTCTAAAGGTGGATAAATCACCTGGACCAGATGGATTACACCCCAGAGTTCTGAACGAGATAGCTGAAGAGATAGTGGAGGCGTTAGTGGTGATTTTTCAGGAATCACTGGAGTCAGGGAGGGTCCCAGAGGACTGGAGACCCACTAATGTAACCCCCCCGTTTAAGAAGGGAGTGAGACAAAAGACGGAAAATTACAGGTCGATTAGCCTGACCTTAGTCGTTGGTAAGATTTGATAGTGCTTTATTAAGGATAAGATTTCAGAATACTTGGAAGTGCATGGTAAAATCGGGCGAAGTCAGTATGGTTTCATCAAGGGGAGGTCAAGCCTGACAAATCTGTTAGAATTGTTTGAGGAGGTAACGTGTAGGTTAGAGAAAGAAGAGCCAATGGACGTTATCTACTTGGACTTCCAGAAGGCCTTTGACAACTGCCGCACAGAAGGCTGCTCAGTAAGTTAAGAGCCCATGGTGTTAGAAGCAAGATAGAAGCATGGACAGAAGATTGACTGTCTGGCAGGAGTCAGACAGTTGGGATAAGTGTGTCCTTCTCAGAATGGCGGCCCGTGACCAGTGGAATTCCGCAGGGGTCAGTGTTGGGACCAGAACTTTTCTCTTAATAAAGTAATGATCAAGATGTAAGAAATGAGGGCATCCTGGCTATGTTTGCAGATGATATTAAGATAGGTGGTGGGACATGTAGTAATAAGTAGGCGGGAAGGCTGCAGAAGGATTTGGACAGGTTAGGAGAATGGGCAAAGAAGGGGCAGGTGAAATACAACGTGGGGAAGTGTGAGGTTATGCACTTTGGTCAGAAGAATAGAGGCATAGACTATTTTCTAAATGGGGAGAGAATTCTAAAATCTGGAGTGCAAAGGGACTTGGGAGTCCGAGTCCACGATTCTCTTAACGTTAAGTTGCAGTTTGAGTCGGTAGTTAGAAGTCAAATGCAATGTTGGCATTTATTTCGAGAGGACGAGAATATAAAAGCAGGGATGTGCTGCTGAGGCTTTATAAGGGTCCGGTCATACCGTATTTAGCATATTGTGAGCAATTTTGGGCCCCGTATCTCAGGAAGAATGTGCTAGCCCTGGAGTGCGTCCAGAGGAGGTTCACGAGAATGACCCCAGGAATGAATGGCTTAACATATGAGTAACGTTTGAGGACTCTGGGTCTATACTCGATGGAGTTTAGAAGGATCAGGTGGGATCCGATTGAAACTTACATAATACTGAAAGGCCTGGATAGAGTGGACGTGGAGAAGATGTTTCCATTAGTAAGAGAGACTAGGACCCGAGGGCACAGCCTCAGTGTAAAGGGAAGGTCTTTTAGAACAGAGATGAGGATAAACGTCCTTAGTCAGGGAGTGGTGAATCTATAGATTTCATTGCCACAAAAGGCTGTGGAGGCCAGGTCATTGAGTGAATTTAAGACCGAGATAGATAGGTTCTTGAGTGGTAAGGGGATCAAAGGTTTAGGGGAGAAGGCGGGAGAATGGGGTTGAGAAACTTGTTAGCAATGATTGAATGGCGGAGCAGACTCGATCAGCCGAATGGCCTAGTTTCTGCCACTATGTGTTGTGATCAGAAGGAAACTCAGTTACAAATGTGGAAATGTCAAGTGTGTTTCATGTGGACGGGGTGAAGATGTTCTATGACCATGACCATGCGAGTCCAATAGATGTAGTCTAGTATATAGAGAAGGTAGATGGTGGCAATGATAGATATGATGGACTGATTGATAAGGCTGATTTTGAAATTCCCGAATTTAACACCCTGTGCAGAAGCTGGCTAATACAGAGGTATTAGCGGACCTGAATGAGGAGCCATCCCATCTCTATCATCAAGAGAAGAAATAACTAACTGGCCTACTTAAGGATCATTTATTTACATGTGCAGGCAAGCCCAGGCGAACCAGTTCGGGTATCACCGGGTGGATCAAGCGGAAGATACCCCAATTATAAATAAAATAATTAACCCCAGCTGATTCAATCCCAGTGAACTGGCCAAGCTTGAGGTGGAGTTGAAGTTTACGTTAGCTAATGATGGCTTTGACGATACTTAAAGTAATTTGAACTCTGCTCTTGTACTGGAACGGAAATAAAATAGCTCCGGAAGATTTTGCATTGCTTTTCAGAAAGTTAGTGTTGTAACTAAGTTGGACTCCTATCCTGTACCACAACTTGAGGATTGTGTTATTTGGATGGGCAACTCTGCTTTCGTTAACAATGCTAATTTGTTCAATGAATATTGGCAAGATCTCTTGGCCAACGAAGGCAAAAAACAACCCTAAATTTGTAAAAGCAGGCGGTCTACTCCAATGTAAATTCACAAACATTGGTATGAAAAAAAAACAATGCACCATTCTTTATTAATCTATCAGCTGATTGTGGAAATCAGTTCTATGCATTGATCAGAGATCCAGGTGCAGGGAGTCTTGTAGTCATCGTGCCAGACATTTAAGAGTTTTGTTTGAAACCCTGGACACAACTAACCGTGTGATAAAACAGCTTAAGCGATATTGCCCAGGCTACCCTTAGTCCACAGGTTTACATTTTTTTGTCGAGGTCAATTGTGGCTTCAATAGCCCAAGGGTTGGGCAATAAGGAACGTTTCTCTCACCAAGACAGTGAAAGAAATGCGATGAGTCCTCGGGACATGCGTGTTCTAAAGGAGATTTGTCCTGAATCCAGCTCAGTCGTCAGTACATAAACATATTTGCTGGGGCGAGAAAACGTGGTGTTCAAATGTCGCATGCTCTGCCAAAAGACCTTCGAGACATTTAAGGCCATTAATTAAAATAATCATTTTTCACAACAAGTGGTTTCTGGTTGACATATCGAATGCTTCCCATTGACCTTTGTTCACGTGCAGACGAAAATTTGGAACTGACTTAACGCCTAATTTTCGATGGTCAAGCATTTTCTAAATCTCGATTTGTATAAGCCATTCACGGCGGCCAACTATGACAATACCTCAAGGGGGTAAGGGACAGGAATGCTCCAAGAAGAATATGTCTAAAATTGGAAGACCAGTTAGTAAGTTCGCTGGGAAGGTTAACAAGCGTCAAAAAAGGTGCTGGACCATTGAAAATTAGGTTTTTAGCTTTGCACTGACTCTTCCACTTTTTGAAGTACACGTGACAAATAATAATGGAAGGTCTGAGATATGCTAACACAATGCACTTCTTTTCTTCGAAACATTCAGAAGCACAAACCTCGGGATATTCCATAGGTTAACAAAATCTACTCCATAAAATGTGTCACAATAACCTCAAATGCAATGTTTCCTGGGATCTGAAATATGTAAGTTCAGTGACACGAGATTGGCTTAAATATATTCATTACAATTAATGCAAGGATAAGTGTATTCAAATTACTTGGAGAGAGCAGAGCTGCTCAATACAATTTCACAATTTTCAGATAATACAAATAATCATACAGAGCAAAGATTTGATCAAATAAAATATGACTCTGAATATTCAAGATATTAAATACAACAGGGGATGTTCAGAAGGGAAGTTGAAGAAATGAGTGATAATGCATGTTAGCCCATTTTATAGTTCGCTTATTTTTCATTTCTTCTGAAGTCACAAACGCCAAAGAACAATTTGACCTTTCAACATTTGCGCAAAGATAAATTTAATATCATTGTTTAAAGATATCAAAAGTGTGGGATTGGAGATAAATGGGAGCATGGCATTTAATGGAATATAATGGCAGAACATAACAATCTGAATTGAGTAGCCGACACTAACATGATGACGGCATATAATACGGAATTACAGTCAAAAGTATTGGTAATAATAACATAGTTGACCCAAGATAGATTGACTTAAATGCATAGCAATTTTTCAGGTATGATAATTTCAATTAAATGTATTTAGCAAAAGACTCAGGAGCTCCTAGAAATGCATTACGGGTCATAATTATGTGCGCAAGGACGAGACAGCATTCACAGAATGGTAGAAAGATGGTCTAGACAACGTTGGCGGTCACTTTGATAGCTTAACAGGGTTTCCTTAGGCCAAGGCACCTGTTCCAGGATAATTAACCTGAGAAATTGTCAGTAAAGGAATTACATTAAGAAGAGGCAGGTGTAAATTTGAAATAGAATTGCTAATGAAAATAGTTGAACTACAGGCTAGGTTTCCAACAAGAAGCCCGGCGAGGAGGGTGTGTGTGTGTGTGTGTGTGGCGGGGGGAGGGGGGATTACCTCTTGCAAATTCCGAACTTCGCAGGCGATAGCAGATATATTGAAATGAAATCGATGCCGGAAATGGAAGCTTATAGAATTTGACGCCAGTAAATCTTTCGAAATCCAAGCCAAACGCGATTGGAACAGGAAAAAAACGAACATGGTAATACAAGGGTCAACGTCAAATTGGAAGAATATTGCAGATGCAGCATAAATTTACCCTCAAATAGAATTTAAACACCGGTAAAAAGTGAAATGTTAATCGAAAACAGTAAGGGGAGAGGGGCAACCACGGAATATACCAGCCAATCAGTGTATTATCGCGGATAGGGTAAAGGTTATGCTGGATAATCCGCATCAAAATTTAACAAATAAGTAGATGTAAAAAAATAGTAGTTGTAAAATTAAAGTAAAGGCCCGCACAGAGCAGCAGGAGGTTAATTGCATTTGACTAACTGACTGCCTTGATAAAGCATTTGTGAGGTCTGATGTGTTTTGACTGTTTTTTTGTTTGTAGCCTTTCAAATGTAATCTTAAGAAAGCATGTTTGAGTCAATAGACTTGCTAGTGAGATTGAAACCCCTACGATGAAAAGCGCAGGGCCTGTGTGGGGACAAATTGGCCAAGGGAACAGGACAAGAATTTAACTGCGAAGCTTCTTTGTTTCAAATGTGGCGCGATGCCTCCCTATGACCGAAATTGCGACAAAAAGCTTTATTTTATATATGTTAATGATCTGTAGATGGCACCTTCTCAGGATTTAGCTATGGCATCAATGTCAGAAATGCAGTAAATAATGACATGGTTAATAATATGCTTTAGGAGGTGATATATGGACAGTTGGAATTGGCACTTCATATTTCACAGGGGCTAGTGATTATTGTTGCGGGAAGAATGAGGGGTGGCAATTGAAATGAAAAGCATTGTATTAAACGGATAAAAAAGACCATCGAGACGGGCGTGTATGCATGCAATTGCTTTTGGATGCGCCAGTTGAGAATTTTGATCTAAAGGCACTTGATAAATTGACTCAAATGGTGTAAAGAGGAACTATTCTAAACAGTGATAAAGCAATGTTTATGCATCGGCTTGCATATTGCAGTCAATCTTGAGCAGGAAATTGTTTGCGAATATATCACAGATCGTCCGGCTCTTGGGGGAGGCTTTCTAAACTATTATTGCGACCCTTTGTAGGGGTGCGGGGGAGTGGGGGGGGGGGGGGGGGGTCGGCGGTGGTGTGTGGGGGGGTGGGGGAGGGGAGTGGGTGAGTGGGGGTTTAAAGTGTGGAATATCAGTTATGTCGAGAGACAAGAGGAAAGGTGATTAAACTACTTGCACCAGAAAATGTTTTTGATATATTTCAAATAGAGAATAGTCACCTGGAAAGGATTTAAAAAGATAAACAACATTGCACTGTTCCAGTGATCAAAGGATTGGAATTGAGAGAATAATAATTAAAGTATTGAGTATAGGGGTTGGGATGTTATGGTGAGGTTGTATAACACTTTGGTGAGGCCAACTTTGGTGTATTGTGTGCAGTTCTGGTCGCCTAACTACAGGAAGGATATCAGTAAGATTGACATAGTGCAGAGCAGATTTACGTGGATGTTGCCGGGTCTTAAGGAGTTGAGTTACAGGGAAAGATTAAACAGGTTAGGACTTTATTCCTTGGAGCGTAGAAGAATGAAGGGAGATTTGATAGAAGTTTACAAAATTGTGAGGGGTATAGACAGAGTAAATGCGAGTAGGTTCTTTCCACTTAGATTTGGAGAAATGAACACGAGTGGACATGGCTTTAGGGTGAAAGGGGAAAGGATTAGGGGGAACATTAGGGGGAAGTTTTTCACTCAGAGAGTGGTGAGAGTGTGGAACGAGCTACAATCTAACGTGGTAAATACGGGCTCACTCTTTAGTTTTAAGAATAAATTAGATAAATACATGGATGGGAGAGGTCTGGAGGGTTATGGACTCGGTTCAGGTCAATGGGACTCGCGGAATAATATTTTTGCACAGATTAGAAGGGCCGAATGGCCTGTTTCCTGTGCTGTAGTGTTCTATGGTTCTATGGTTCTAAAGCTATTTGACCAGCAGACTGAAGCAACATGGATAAAAAAATTCCAGTGAGTTCATATGATCTGGAATATATGAGTGGAAATTGTAGAAGCAGTTTAAGTAACAACTGGCAATTCTAAAGGATATTGGAGAAATACGTGAAGTTGGGAATTTAAGTGTTAGTCACAAAGAAAAACAGCGTGGACAAATTTGGCTAATTCTTTCAGACAGCCGCCATATGATTGTGATGCCGAATGATATCTTCCTCCAAACTTTCAGTCATTGATTTTTTAATACCGTCTCATGCAGGGTTGAATTGTTGCGGGTGTGACAACAACGAGGAAGGAGTTGTTCTTCGGCTAGTGCCCGCAGGGGCTTCAAAGTATAAATTGATCAGATTCCACACCAGAAATCAGCAACTTAAGATAATAATTCAGTAGTTTGAATGTTACCTTGAAAGAACGTAGAGCATAGGATTTATGGACAATATGAACAATATCAAGGCAGGGCTTGGGGAACTAATGTTCATCACAGGCCTGCATGCCGATTCAACTTTTCAAAAATTTAGGTAGTGGCTGAACTGAAGGAATAGCGATTTGCTATGATCTAATTTCCACTTGTCACTAATATATGAGGCACTGATAATTGTTCCGTAAAGGAGACAGTAACTGCAGTAAGCAGAGATAACACCTTGCCGGGGCATCGAATGAATATTTGTTGGTAGCGTTCAGGAATAAAAAAGGGGCAGACGCATTGTTAGTTGTTTTTTTTATGACCCCCTGATAGTCAGTGGGAAATTGAGGAGCAAATATGTGCACAATTGGCGGAGCTTTACAAAAACAATAGCAATAGGCTATATTATATGAGGTGATTGCAACTGTCCTAAACTTAATTTGCATAGGCATAGTGTTAAGGGCTTGGATGGAGTGGATTTCTTGAAATGTGCACAGGAGAACTTCTTAGGCCAATATGTAGAAGGTCCAACAAGGGAAGGCGCAGTGCTGGACCTAATGCTGGGGAATGAATCCAAACATTTGGCTGAGGTGGTGGCGGGGCAGCATTTTAGTGATAGCGACCGCAACGTGGTACAATTTAAGCTTGTTATGGACAAATAAATCGACAAGTTGCAAAAAAGTGTTTTGGATTGGGGGAGAGTGGATCTTAGTAAAGAAAGGCAGTATCTGGCAAAGGTAGAGGCGGAAAAAGCTAATTGTCTGGAAATCTACAGCGGAGCAGTGGTGGGGGGGGGGGGGGGGGGGTGGGGGGGGTTCAAAAGGACAATGGGGAGGTTACCGGCTCAGCACATTCCCTCTAGGTGATAGGAAGTAATAACAAGCCCAGAGAACACCGATGGCCAGGGATATTCAGGATACGGTTAGAAGGAAATGAGAGGCATTTTACAGGAAACAAGGGAAGCATTATTGGAGCACTGAATGTGCAGGGGGGAGCTTAAGAAAGCAATTAGGACAGCAAAGAGGGATTATGAAAAAGCTCTAGCTGGTAAAAGTAGCGAAAATCACAAGGTGCTCTATAAGTATATCAATGGAAGAGGATAACCAAGGAAAGAGTAGGGTCCGTTTTGGAAGAAGGGGGCAATTAATTGGTGGAGCCAGAGGGCATCGGTAGAGTGTTAAACGAATGATTCACATCGGTCTTCACTCAAGAGAATGAGGGTGAGTGTATCGAACTCGCGGGGAGAGAGTGCGAGGTTCTTGAGCAAATTGACTGGGGGGGTGAAATGGTACTGGAGGTGTTAGCAGGCTTAAGAATGGACAAATCTCCAGGTCTGAATGTTTTGTGTCACAAAATGCTAAGGGAGGCAAGGTGCGAGATCATAGGGGCTCTGATCCAAATTTTTAATTCCATTGTGGCCACGGGGGAGGTGCCAGAGGACTGAAGAAAAGGTAATGTGTTTCTGCTATTTACGAAGGGTAGTATATTTAAGACAATGAAATACAAGCTATTGAGTCTCACTTCAGTGGCAGGGAAAATATTGGAGAAAATTCTGAAGGACAGAATCTATCTCCACTTGGAGATTTATTGTTTGATCAGCGATACTCAGCATGGCTTTGTCAGAGGGAGTTCATGCCTACCAAACTTGATTGTATTTTTTGACAAGGCAACAAGATGTGTCGATGAGGGTTGTGCAGTTGATCTAGTTTATGTAGTTTTCAGCAAATCATTTGACAAGTTCCCACATGGGAGACTTATAAAGAAGGCAAATGCACATGGGAAATAGGGTCATTTCATAAGGTGGATTAAAAATTGTTTGAGTTGTAGGAGAGAGTGGGTGATGACAAACGGTTGCTTTAGTGATTGGAAGCAGGAGTCCAGTGGCGTACCACAGGGATCTGTGCTGGGTCCTCTATTTTTCGTATTTTACCTAAACAACTTAGATGCCTCTGTGGGAAGTGATTAAAAAGTTTGCGGATTGCACAATGTTCAGCCGGGTGGTTAATAGTGAGGTTGCTGTCTTTGGCAACAGGAAGTTATAGATGCGATGGTCAAATGAGCAGATAAGTTTTAGATGGAATTTAACCCTGGAAAGTGTGAAGTGATACCATTTGGAAGGAGTAATTTGACAAGGAGTTATCAATGGACGGATGATACGAGGAAGCAATGAAGAACAAGGGACCTTGGCCTATTTGCCGATAGATCTTTGCAGGCAGAGGGGCATTTTAGTGGGTTGTTGAAAAAGCCAAATGCATTTATCAAACGAGCCATAGGTTACAAAAGTACGGAGGATATGTTGGAGTTGTAAAGGAACTTGCTCAGGCCACAGCTTCAGTATTGCTTGCAGTTCTGGTCGCCACATTATAGGAAGGATCTGGTGCACTGGGAGGCGTGCAGTCGACATTCACCAGGATGTTGCCTGGGATCAAGCATTTAAGTTATGAATGAAGGTTGGAAAGACTTTGGTTGGCTTCATTGGAGCAGAGAAGACTGAGGGACGACCTGATCGAGGTGTACAAGATGATTAGGCCCTGGACAATTTGAATAGGGAGCAACTGTTCCGCTTAATTGAAGGGTCAGTCACGAGAGGGCATACATTCAAGGTGAGGGTTAGGAGGTTTAGCGGGAATGTGAGGTAAAATGTTTTTACCCAGAGGGTGGTGACAGTATAGAGTGCACTGCATGGGAGGGTGGTGCTGGCGGGTTGCCTCACGTTCTTTAAAATGTACGTGGACGAGCACTTGGCACGTTATAACATTCAAGGTTTTGGGCCTAGTGCTGGTAAATGGGATTAGTTAGGTAGGTCAGGAGTTTATCACTTGTCGGTGCAGACTCGATGGGCCGATGGGCCCCTTCTGCACTCTTTGATTCTGTGATACTGTTTAAATGCAAGCATTCCATTCCTATCGGGCAAGTACAAAAGCTTATTTTTGAGCAAGCCTGGCGTATCTGCAGTTCAACCGTAGTAAGCATGATGAACATCACTCAGAATCTGGGGAGGGGCAAATGGGTTTGCGAACAACAGTGAGAAGAGCTCAATTTCTGAGAAATTTCAACAATGTGAGTTTTTTACTCAGTGCTTGAAAAGATGTCACTTATGCAATCGAGCAGTTTACAAGCATAAAAAGCTTGCGGGAATGGTCACTGATCACTTAGTCCTTCTTGTGCGCAGATAAAGAACATGGAGCCCAAACTTGAATTGGAGATGGGCCAATCAGCAGCGATAACATGAGGCACACGGATGTAGAGAGAGAGTGCAGTGAACCACTGACATTTTCTGCCCCAAAATACAGATGTAATTTTGTGAACTGATCTCCTTGTTTTCCCAGCACATTAGATAATGAAGAGATGTAAAGCAAAGGTAGAAATTTGCAATCGAGGTAGCGATTAACCATGAGATTATTAAATAGTCGTGCCGATTCCTTGGGCTCCACAGTTAGTTTCAGCATCAATTTTCTGGGCAGTAGCAGCATTAGCAGACGAAGGAGGAATAGTATCACGGCCAAGTGTAGCACAGAAATATAATAGGCGCAGCAGCAATAATTGTATTAGCTGCAGTAATGTAATTCGCAGCAAAAGAATAACGGTAGCAATAGTAAAATATCAGTAATAATAACACTACCAGTAATAATATTAGAATCAGCATTTGTGATGGTGTTAACAATAGTCATGCAAGTAGTAATAGTCATTATCGTAACAGTAATTGCTAATGCTTCTGTTGAAATGGATGGAAATTAAATGATAATCCGAATTATATTATTTTCGGTTTAACGATGAAAATTGTGATATTATTCGTCGGTGTTGATGGACTAATTGTTATCATCACTGTTTAGATCACACAGATCTCAGGCTGTCATCGGGGGCCACCCGATGCTCTGGCCGGCTGGAAACAAAACACGGAACTCAGTGGGGTACGCTTTGTGATGTTTACTTTGGTTTGGAAGACGCCGGTGTGGTCTGTGATCACCTTCGCTGCGGGGCAGTGGCTGAAATATTGGGAGGAGCTCACTTTGGGAAGGGAACCGGCCCAGTGTGGAGAGAGAACTACAGATGCCGGGGCAACGAATCCAGCTTTTGGGATTGTCCAGTTTCATCCTGGGATCAAATTCAATGTTCGCATGAAAATGACGTCAATGTTATCTGCTCGGGTGAGACCTGTCAGTGTATTGATCTGAATTAGACCAGCTGTTACTGTTTCTTCGGAATGAATTTAGCCTGTGTTGTTTTTTTCAGGGCAATTTATCAGCAATAGAAAGGGTTTGGTATTGTTCAATTCAAGGTCTCATATAATGCTGATTATCCTCATTCGAATGTATCCAGAACATTTTTTTTTCAGAAATCACCAACAAGAGCTGTTGACACAATGTTTAAGCCTCAAAAACCGGACCTCGATTTACTTTACAAATGCTGTACCTGCCTTTATTTGTACTTGTCATGTCAAGGAGTGATGATAGGTCTTGAAAGGAACGGATTTACTTCCCACCCCAAATGCCCATTGAAATTGTGATGGTCAGCCGACTTCTTGAATGTTCACGGTCCAACCACAGTGCGCTTCGCAAACGAATTCACGTCTTTTAATCCAGCTACGATAAAATATAGCTTCAAATCGGGTTTATTTGGAATTTAATGGATCTTGAAAGTGGTGATGGTCTTCCTATGCACTTGCCCTTCTATAAGCTGATATTGCGGACGACTCAGAGAGTTCCTTCAACAGTTCTGGTAGGTTGTGTAACCGGCAACCGCAGTGTGCAAGTGAAGGATAAAATCAATAATTCTTCAAAGGGTGGTTTCAAAAGTGCTGGTGGATCCTGGATGCTCTAGAACCTTTTTTTCCTGGTCATTGGAGCTGCATCCATCAAGAAATGGGATATTCCACCAAAGCTTTAATATGTCCAAGTGGGGACATTGGTTCCAGATTAACAGTTCTCACTATTAGATGAAGAGCAATTTCATCGTCAAAAAGGTTTTTCGATTTTTGTTTTACGGACACCACAGAGGAGGCAGCGCCATTAAGTGTTGAAGCCTCAGTTAGGCAAAGTTTTGAACTGCTGAGGCGCCGAGGGTTATGGAGTTCAGTCAGGAAAATTGAGTTAAGACCACAGTCAGATTAGACATAAAATTATAGAACGATGAAACAGTCTAGATTTGTCAAATGGCCTTCTCCTGTTCCTATCACTTACTGATTGACATTTTCTAATGTTGTAGACGTTGGAAAGGTTTATGGGGTGATTCAGTCATCACAGAATATCCAACCTCCCTACTGCTCCTGTAGTTAGAGTCTTTATTTGCCTGCTCCAGTTAGTTTGCTGGACAGTGTCAATGATTCATATTGGCTGGGCTTGGACATTCTCTTCTTGGTGATGCTCATTGCCTGGCAGTTGTGTGGCGCGAATTTCACTTGCTACTCATTAGCCCAAGCTTTGTTTTCATCCAGTTGTTGATACTTGAAGACACGGACTACTTACCTACCTGATGAATGCAGAATTGCACTGAAGACAAGTAAATCATTAACGAACATCCACACTTTGAAATGATAGTAGCGAATAGGTAATTGAAAAGGCCTATATAAATGGTTTGTCTTAGGAAACTACCCTGAGGAACTAATGGAGTGCTATGCTTGAATTGAGATGATTAGCCTTCAGTCATCACTACCATTTTTCGTTTTGATAAAGGCTTCTTAATACCGCACTCAGTGAAATGATACCATGATGTCAAGGGCAGTTGCTGTCACCTTACCTTTGCAATTAAGCCCTTTTTTCCCCCATGTTTGGGCCAAGTTTGTTATGTGGTCTGAAGCTGAATGTTCCTGACAGAACCCAAAATAAACATCAGCGAGTAGATTATTGTTGATCATGTGCCACTTAAAAATAATATCGAAGACACCTTCAATTCCTTAGCTGATGTTGGAAATTACAATAGAATGCACTAGAGTTCTGCAAATGGTTACTCAAAAGCAGATTCACATGAATAATTAGGGTTGGACAATAAATTCAGATTTTGCTGGCGATACAAAAGCCGAATTAATGCATGACAAAGGAACATCCGGTCCCATAGTGTTGCGCCGTTTAATTACAAACTTATTCCCACGATTCACAAAGTCACATTTGGGCGTAAGACGGTCACGTATTTGGAGCGCTGCATTCGCAGTGAGTACACATCAAAAGCTCTCTAAAGCTTCGAAGTGCGTTTGGACGTCAAAGAAAGCTCCCTATCAAATGTAAGTTGTTTGTTGCCCCCTATATGAGTTAAGGAGAACTGTGAATATTCAGAAGCCTTATAAGCCCCTGGACTTCGATCAGGGCAGATAAAAATCTCTCGGCTTCACGGAAAGTTCACGTTGTGTCCCATAGAAAACCAGAGCCAGCTGCTTGCAAATCATTTAATGTATAATAACTGAGAAAAGGAAATCCTCGGTAACATCAGGCTATGTAAATTGTGAGTAATTATATGTAGAAAAAACGTTCACGCTTAAATCCAATATTAACTGAGCAAAGACGATCCCGGGTGTCTGCTATTTTGGCCAAAATTTAACCATTGGTCTCAATTTCTTGCAATTTATAGGCGATAATTGGTCGCTTAGACTGACAAACGGGGGAAGCCGATGTGATGGGCGAGTTGAAACATACAGCAGCGGAATCTGGGGGCGTGTGCAGGACTCCCTGTGGGACCTGAATGATTCCAAAGTGGTCTGCAGAGAGTTAGGTTGCGGTGACGCGATAGCCGCTTATAACTCTTCAAAGTACGGAGAGCGTGAAGGGCCTGTGTGGGTGAATTATGTCCAGTGCGAAGGAAACGAATTACATCTTCAGAATTGCAGCTCATTTCTGTTTAATTTGTCTCTCACTGACAACAACGACGTGGGAGTTCTGTGTTCAGGTAACGAATATTTCAATTCACAGATCAAATGGAAATAAAACGCTAATTTGATGAGCAAAGTGCTGAGTTAGGTTACTTACTCAGTGTCGCTGAAAGCAGTGGGGTGAATGCAGAGGGGTGGATGCGGGGAGAAAGGACGCAGGTAGCCCCGAATTGTAACAAGGATGAGAATTTTTGTAGCGCTTTCAATGGAGGCAAAAGCCGAAAGTAACTTAGCAGAAGCGCAATCAGACAGGAAATTGACACAGCGAGGCGTTAGAAAACTCTTGGCGAAAAAGTCTTCATAGACGGATATTTCACGAAGGGGTGTCATAATTAGAAAAGGAGGGGTGTTTTGGGAGGAAGCTTTGATCCTACATCGATGATGGCGAGAGATATGACGCGGTTCATGTACTGTATCTGAGAAAGTTATGAAAGCAGAGGTCTGGAGAAATAAAGAAATTGGTTAGCGCCAGTGGTGGTCATTGTGATAAACTGGAAGTGCAAGAGTGGGAGCGGGTGGGTCAGGGATTTACTTTCAAATTGGAAGCAGTGGTGGACGGGAAAGCAATGTAAACCTGGCAAACAAAGTAAATAAGCTGATGAGCGTGAATGTGGTCTGCTACGTTTCAGCCAACACAGTATCGGTTAAAATGAAGTTCTTGGCGGGTGCAGGATAGGAAGCGATTGGTTGCGATGTGCTGGGCTGGCGTGGGGAAGCGCGAAGTTGTCTAGTGGCGTTGAAATCTTCCATTCTGGAGTAGACAAATTCACGCATGCGTCGTTTATCAGCAAATGAGAAGATAGTGGTGAAGGTGAACTCTGATGTAGTTGTACCTGCTGACCAATAATATGTGGAGTTGGGCATTAGTGCAGGCATGACACCATAATCCGCAGAAAGCATTCTGTTCCACTGCGCAGTATAGAAGTTTAAAAGTGCTCGAGCTCTATTGGTCTAAATTTCATTTAGCAATGCATTAATTTTAACAGAAATTTTATCCTGCACTTTTGAAAGTATCATTATGCAGTACTTAAATCTAAACAGAGGCTCACCTGCCGAAACGTTGTATGTATATTCTGCAGTGCGTAGTTATGTGCAGAATTTCTGCCGATGTACTCGAGTGAGATAGAGCATGTATATACACGCGCAAGGATGGGGTTCTATGCTGATGTAGGAGCACTTACATACTTACACACATTGGAATTTGACCAGCACAGCCGCAGGCCATCTCCATTCACCTGAGTACTGAATATTGTAAGACAGTTGAATTGAGACTGTGTGGCTTTCATTCAGCAGTACGCAGATGAAGTTACCAATAGGCCAATAAGAATGTGAATTAGTATGATTTGAAGGGATCTAGTGATTTTAACGTCATCCAATGGAAATAAAATGCAATAGGCAGCCAGAATTAATGTAAAACAAAAGTGGCAAATATAGTTAGCATTATTGGATGAGGAACAGATACAGTTGTAAAACGTGTCTAGAAAATCACTGTTTAAACATAACATGACTAGACGTTTTAGTAGGAACAAATACAATTGGGAAAACAAGACGTGCAGAGAATTCCGCACAACAATGGGTGAACTGGAGGCCATAAATACTTTCGTGAGATGTAGGAATATTTGAAGCATTTGGGTGTTATACATTCTTAGTAATAGTTGCGTGTGGAGAGATGTTTTGTCAGAAAACTCAGAAACACATGAGCAAATTATAATCTTTCTCTCTTGTTGCCTAACAGAACACATGCAGATAAGACTGTCCGAAGGTGA
Source organism: Cetorhinus maximus (assembly GCF_964194155.1). Classification (NCBI taxonomy): domain Eukaryota; kingdom Metazoa; phylum Chordata; class Chondrichthyes; order Lamniformes; family Cetorhinidae; genus Cetorhinus; species Cetorhinus maximus. The sequence continues at coordinate 114,996 of NW_027596486.1, forward strand.
CAGCCCATGTGCTGGCCGAGTTGAGGTTTATTACGATGGAATCTGGGGATCAGTCTGTGATGATTCCTGGGATGTAGCCAACGCTCACGTTGCTTGCAAACAGCTGGGCTGTGGAAATGCATTGGAGATGACGCTTCCTGATTCTTGTGGACCAGGCTCAGGCCCAATTTGGTTGGATGAGATAAACTGTTCGGGTAACGAATCGTTTCTCTGGGATTGCCCTTCAGCTCCATGGAGTAAACATGACTGTAGTCATAAAGAAGACGTGAGGATCGTGTGCTCAGGTTAGAATGCTCTTAATATGCTCATTATCTGAGGATTCATACGAATGATTATACAAATGAATCATAAAGAAACCACAACATAAAATAATCTTCTCGAAGGCCTTTAGAAACTGTCGCATTTCTGCTGTCCGGATTATTTTAGCTAGCATTATTTGCTTATCCTTCAATTTAATTTTCCCCGGGGTACATATGTAGCCTCTTTGTAAAGACATGTGTGCTATTTGAGTCAACTGTTACACGTGCTCTAAGTTCCACTTTCGAGCCACTTACTTGGTAACAACATACAAAAAAATATTCTGTATCTCATATTGTATTTACTCATTTGCGTATTTATGGTACCATCATTGCACTTTGCCAGTGCATAGAAGATTGTTATCTCTATATCCCTGGATACCTTTGCCCCTGTACTTAATTGACCCTATTATTTTACAAGCAGTTCGGGGTCCCTTTAGGTTTCTTACCGAAATTCACCATGCCAGCTTGTTCAATGTTAATATTAAGCTCTTAGTAGCTCACCCATTCTGCTCGTATATTAAGGTGTCATTGCTTTATTATTTTCAGCAGCCTTTCTTCGTGTTAACTGCGCAAAGTGATTTTCTGCCTCCGAAATGATATTACAGTTTATACTTCCGATTCCCAAGTTGAAGTCGTTGCTGTACACGTTCAGCAGTCGTGACCTCAGTGGCCCGCAGGACATCTTCGCGATTCTGCATAATTATATTTAGAACGGACTTGGATTTTGCAGTCAAATTTCTACCCATTTTTAGACTGATTCCATAGCGCTATAGCTCTGAGTTCAGTAATGAATTTACTGTGAGATATCTTCTCGAAGGCCTTTAGAAAAGTCGCGCATAAGAACCCATTCTGCATTGGCCCTGTGTTCTCTTTCTGAATCTTCCTCAAATCAATCAATACCGTTTCTCAGCTAAGTGTGGCTTAGCCTTTAAACTCCTTTTAATAATTCTACTTCGTACATTTGGAGTACAGCTGTTTTCTACTGCAATTCAGAAGTAATAATTGGCGACAAGGTAACAAGGACGATGCATCTTGTGTTGTCCTACACAATATTAAAGGAGTTATCAAGCTGATTATCTGTTGCTTCATTGGTAGAACACAAAGAGCTGCGGCTGGTGAATGGAAAGCATCGCTGTGAGGGGACAGTGGAAGTGTTCTACAATGGGACCTGGGGAACAGTGTGCTCTGAAAAACTGGATCGCCATGATGCAGAAGTGATCTGTAAACAGCTACAGTGCGGTCACCTCGCTTCTATTGATTATAACGCTCGGTTATTTGGAGAAGGATCCGGACCTATTTGGCTCGATGAGGTGGAATGCATGTCACACGAGGCGACCATTTGGCAGTGTCAGACAGACCCGTGGGGTAAACACAATTGTCATCACCGGGAAGATGCAGGCGTTATTTGTTCAGGTAACGCAACATACATCTCGATGTGCGGGTGTTATTTCAGACATTGTGGTCTAATACAGTCAGCACATTTCCTTTCTCAACAGGAGGAAACTTGACGAAGGAGCGGGCCCACAGTGCAAATGATTACGATGGAGAATCAGGTGCTTGCTTCTCTTTATTAAACCAACTATTTGTCTAGTACTCCTTGATTTTGCGACAGAAACAATAATCAGTTATTCCCTTGACAGAGTCGGGTTTAGGTTTGCGCCTGGCTGGAGGTAACAACAACAACTGCTCCGGAAGAGTGGAGATATTGTTCAACAACAACTGGGCAACGGTGTGTGATGACTCCTGGGGTATGGCCGATGCCAATGTTGTCTGCAGACAGCAGGGTTGCAGTTCCGCTCTTATGGTCACTGGAGGGGCCAGTTTTGGCCAGGGTGAAGGTGATATATGGCTGAATGGAGTGAAGTGCACAGGAGAAGAATCATTTCTGTCCGACTGTCCTTCATCAGCGTCAGTTCAACACGACTGTAATCACAAGGAAGATGCCAGTGTGATTTGTTCGGGTAAGGGTAGTGCAGAGTGGTGGAGACTGAGGCCGGGAAGGAGGTGCTTAGCACTTGATCTCTGAATATAACGGATTAGTTCGTCAATTAAGAACAACAGATGCATTTAAAACAATAATTTTCATATTTACTGCACAGGGCCCTATTTGTCGTCGACGTCTTCTCCGACCACAGCTGCAGGTATTTATTATTAGTATAGTATTCTTGTTAACGTTAAAGGTCTTATTCACGAGAAGAGCTAGATATTTCTGACAATCTATTGCTTTTGTTGATTTCGGAATTCAATTTGAGTTTTACAGAATAATGGAAACATTTAAAATGCAAGATAGCTTGTTTCTCCTTTAAATCTTTCTATAATATTTCATCCAGGACATGATGTAAAAACTACTTCCACCTCTTTTGTTATCTGTATAACACTCGGAGTCCTGATGATCGTCGAGTTAATGGCACTCATGTCATTGATACAGAGAAAGGCAAAGAGAAAGGGTGAGACTCAAGTAGGACCGCCGAATTCAGGCTGAATCTCGGAAATTGAACAATACCCTGGCGCGTTTTCACCTCCTCTACCTTTCCCACAGAAGGTCACATGTCATTTAAGAAACGAATGTTAACCGTATTGTTTTTTTTATCACTAATTCCGTTCAAACCACTCGACGATTCGGTGAGATACCGAATTTAAATGGCAGAGCCACTTGACTGTCAACGTACATATTCCAAGTTGATCCGCCGGTACTGCGACTTCATTTCAATCCAATTCGCACAACAATGGATATAGAAAATTAATTTAGCTATTTTGGGCTCTGTGTTTCAGTTATTATTTCCAGTAATTCTTTATTTACCCACTCAGTGCCTATTCCATTCCTTCAGTTTCTGAGTCTGGTAGCTCAAACCCAAACTCTCTCACCGGAGTCAATCCACCGTATTGAGCCGTGAGGCATTTCTGGGATTTTCGGCATTCATCAATAATTCTTGAGCATCCAAACAGGTTGAGAACCTCAGATTCGAAAAAAAAACCCAACACACTAGTGTTCCCTGCACCCTGCAAATAAACTGCTAACACAGATCTGATATATCAAGGAACCATGAACACATCGCTCATGTTTCTAAACTGATGCTGTCTGCAGAGAGCAGCAAATTTTCCTTCCAGCTTCTCTTCAACTATAATCCCCATGGGCATCATGGCCGAGTGAGCAGCTGGAAAACATTTCTCCTGCAATCCGATCATTCCGGCCTTTCTGACCTTAATTAAATTGGGCCTATGTTTGGTGAAGTTGAACAGGTGTCCATGCAGATGTGCAGATACACACACACGTGCGCGCACGCGCGTTCTCACGAGAATGAATGCATGAACCCAATTATGTCCCTCCATGTTCACAATAACTTGCTTTCTCCATTGGCATTAACCATCTGTGAAGTGTTTCATTCGCAAATATTGCAGTATTACACCGGTCTCGATTGCAGCAAAATATTAATCCCTCCGCCTTCCCTCGAACAGGGGCTGTCACTGGCGGCATGGAATCGTCCAGCGGTTTCTACCAAGCCCTTTACGAAGAGATTGATGATATTCCGCCTCGCATCGAGTCCGCTCTGACCCATGGCTCAGGTTCGTATTTTCCATTGCAAACCCAATCCACACTGAGGAATTCCATTTCCCTTTAACCCTCTCGATAAGTTGTTGCAATGAATGGGCACGACCCCCATTCCAATCACTACCCTCACGTGAAAGTTCCCTTTCTCACGGCCCCTGTGTACACTGCGAGTAGTTGCGAGGTTGTTTTGAATATTCCCACAGCGCTTTATATTTCAAAGAATGTTATGTTTTGTCCTTTGATTGAGAAATGCGAACTGAAGCGCTGTCCCGAATTTCCACTGGGCTGCAGGCTGCCTTCCTCAGGTATCTGAGCCGATAAACAGAGCAGATGTTCGAATACATAATACAATCGAGTGACGCCAGTGCTGCTAGTCCACAGATCGCCTAATTTCGTGGTTACAGAATAACGATGAAACCTAACAATTAATTATTCTGATCTGCGCTCAGATGAGCTGAATCTTTCTGTATCGTGATGACGCAATTCTGACTCTGTTGCTAACAATTGCTCCAACAAACATTTTTTCTCTCTCTCTGGTAAACAGTTTCAGATTCCATTGACTCATTCAATCACTTCGAATATTACACTGGTCACAGGTTGGATGGCAAAGATTCTGGGTCAGAAAACATTGAAGGGAACTCCTTCAGTAGTCTGTTTGGGTGGAATTTTACTACCGAGCATCATGCTTTTGTTCTTCACCATTTGGACTGTGTAAAATAGCAAATACATTCTGAAAGATTATGCACCAATATATTGCACCGCCCAGGATCCCAGTTATTGCAAACTGATTTCCGCCAACATAAAACTGTGAATATATTTTGAGTATAAAGCAATATCATAGACATTTCACCCAATAATTTCAAGGGTGTAAAACAGATCAAAGGGAAGAACAAACAGTTAATGTGTTTGATCACCAGTCCCTGCAGCTGTGCAATGCACATGCATCTTGATGCGGACACTGGTTAAATGGGAATCGTGTGGCTTTATATCGAAACTAGAGAATTCTGCAAAGCGACTTTATACAATAATCCTCCACCCACTAAACTCACCGACACTGATCACTACAATGTATTTACGTTCCTGTCCTTTAGTTATTTGGCAGATTGATACGTATAAATATCATTCTAATTATTGATTGTTTACAATTTACTTCAATGAACATCACTTGCCCTCTCAGCTCTAGGCGATTATGAAGATGCCCAGACTGTAGTCACTGATTCTCCGGGCGGTCACTTGCCGTTGGACAGTGGTGAAGATGATCTCTTCAAAATGGAACGTGCCGACGTTGATCTCTGAGCACTCGGTGAGACAACCACAAACACACACACACGCCCACGGCACACAGACGCCACAAACGCCAGACAAAATCACTCTCTCTCCCTCTCTCACACACACATTATTCTTCCAAGGCTGCTGTTCTGAATTTTTGCTGACTTGTTTCCACACAGTTCAGATGGCTTCCGAGATCCGTGGTAAGTCTAGTGGGCGATCTGCAGCCTATCAGAAATGTGGCACGCGTTCCTTAAAAGTCGGGAGGTTGTTCAGAGGGTTTTGATCTCTATGCGGCATCTGGACTTCGTTTCTGCACATTTCGACACAGTATATCGATGTGTTTGGTGCCAACCAGGATGAGGCTTCTCCATTCTGGGCGTCGGCTAGTCATGGCCCCTACTAAGACGACGAGATGTTAGAACTGTTCGCGATGTCTTGGGGCCATCAATAAATTGTGTTTCTTCGCTCTCCCCCGGGAGCCTGCTGCCTTTGGAGTTGCGAGCAAATTATTAACTCTGATTATTCCTTCACTCACCCTCCCACCTCTGCTCTGAATTTCACTGCAATAGGCCCGGTCAAAAAGCAGCGTTAAATTAAACCTCCTGTTCCAATATACAAAATTAAATTAAACAAAGCATCTGTGAATCTTTAAAAAAATAAAATTGTTCTAATGATTTTCACTGTGAAGTGCCTCACTTGTTAAGGCCTCAAACGGCAGGACCCGTTAGTGGTCATATTGGGCGACCAGAACCTTCTGAACCTCTTCTGTCATAAAACAAAGCACGGATTATAATAGATAGCAATTCACTTTGACTCAGGTTTAAACAAAATACAACCACTAATGCTGCTTCCAGACACACACACGTCACACACACGTGCCCCCACCGCCCCCAACACCCCCCCCCCACCCCCCCACCCCAACACACACACACACACCAACACACACACAATTACACATATATAAACCATAATTGTACGCTTCCCATTATTAGCCAAAGCTTTGAAAAATTTCACTGTGTATAGCTCTCAGATCAACACTGACCTTGAGTAAAATTTTCAATCCTGATAAAATGACAATGTTCCAAGTGACTCGTTGACAAGCCCGGAACATTCCGTCGCCAATGGGCATTGACAGTTCTGCTCAAATTTCACCACGTATATTTTAAACTGGTAAAGGCACTGCTTTATTAACTTTCCTAATGTTTGTGGCACAATGGTAGAAAGCGTGCAGTTCAAGTCAGTTCCTATGTTATGATAACTTGGAATGTTTCCAATTGTTAATGATACAGAAATGATCAGAGGGAACATACTGCGTGCTTTCCAGAGAATCAAAGGACTACTTCAATAGAGCATGCTCTAAAGAGTAAAAAAAAACTACCTTGACTTGTGTAGATATTGGTGGAAATTGTTGTAACCATCTCTCTCAATCCCAATTTTTTCTACGCCTCTTTCAGGAGGAAGTCATAGACCAATCCAGGGTGCGGTCTGGCCAGACGTGTGTCAGTCTATTCAAATCTAAGGAAACGCCCCTGAACATTTCCAAAAAATGTAGTCTGATCGAATGTGCCTTAATTACCGAAATAAACTTTGCGTTTTTTTTTTCATTCAGTAGCACGTTACTTTGTGTTGAGATATACAGATTCGTCTTTTTTCTCCATATTTTGTGTGGCCAATGATTAAAAAACACGTAATTCATTTCGAGCATTCGGCTGCCTAAAATAACACTGGTCGCTGCTTCGACGAACCAACCAATTAAGAGTTTGAACAACTGATGAGTATCCATGACAAGCTTCTAAAAACTTTGTTTTGCAGCCGCTTCCTATTATATTTTCTCAAATGCATTCAAAGAAGGTTTACTACAGATAAACAAATCGAAAATCTACTTTAACTCCATTTATTGAACTTGCTGTCCCTAGACCACAATATAGGTGAGGCGCAAAGACTGCTGCATTCTCTTACCAGCTGTAACCAACACAGTCTGCTTCAACTTTACTGCATCCTGCACTCGAGCAATTAAGTGCAGAGGGGAACACGAAGACGATCACAATTCAATGCGTGTTCGATACTTTAAAACGGCAAGATTAAGGTACAGTTATTCAACATAGGCCCACAATGGTGACTCACTCTGGAGAACAACCTGGCTCTGCAGTATCACACAACTGTGAAAAGTCTTGGTTGACGAATCAAACAGCCATATCCACTAGCTGAGACGCACTTTTATTATAATTGAAAAAACAAAAAATTGGGAAAACACTCAAAAAGTAATAAAGCATCCACGGAGAGAGAAACTGTATGTGTTGTTTCCTGCCTGTGATAGGATGAAGGTGAGGAGTGTACAAGTGAATCCGCGCCTCACTCACTCTGTATCATTTCTCCGTGAATTTGCTCTGTTCCATTCAGGCAGGACACAAACCCCTCAGTGTCAGTAAGGCTGGTGACAAAGGAGTCCCACTTGTTTGGTGACAAACTCCCAGCTGGTTGAACTCAAATGCTAAAAATGTGGCATCGCTTCTTGTCTCCCCGTGGATATTGACACCAAGGCTGAACAGCAAGCCATGCTTCGCCAGTCTCTAACTCATCCCATAGTTCAAGGTTGTATCCAAAGAAGGTCTCAAACCTTAACAACAACCTTGCAGATATCCTCCCTCACCCTTCCAGTTTCGCACAACAATCAATAAGCTCAAAACCTTCCAAAATAACTCTGGCCACATACTTGGCGCCCCATCTACGATTTTAAAAATGAATCACACCACCATTGGCACTGTTAGCATTGTGTGTTGTTTCAAAGATGTACTGCATCGAGTAACCAAGGGTCCTTCGGCAACAAATTTCACACCCACAGCTTCTCCCACACAGAAGGACATGGGAAGCAGAAGCATAAGAGCAATTCCACAAGCAAGTTCCCTTCCAAGCACAACAGTAGCCGGGATTGGAGCGATATTGGTGTTCTTTTACTGCTGATAGACCAAAACTGCTGTAAATCCCTTTCGAACAGCAAAAGGGGTGTTTCTACACCAGTTGGAAGGCAGCAGATCAAGAAGGCGAATCTCACCGTCTTCCCAGGGCCCTGTAACTCCGGACAGGAAATGTTAGACTAGCCAGGGAAACCAGATCACGCAAAAACGTCGACATAAATGGTCCACATGAACGAAAGTTTATTACCATTTATCCAGCCATCCGATCATATTTATTCCTAGCACAAGTATTCCTATTGGCATTTTCAGTTCTCTTCTGATATCACGCACAATATTTTTAAAAATCCAGTATCGTGGTCTTCACAATCTCTGGCTGACAATGAACTTTCAGTTCCTCTACAAAAATCAAGACAACCTTACTCCACATATGTCAAATGTCCTTCAATGCCGATGGTTCAATGTCATGGAATTCCCTACCTAAAATACTTTAACTGTATGTGCAATTGGTGGGCTGCAGGGGTTCAAGAAGAAATTCCACTATCAACTCAAGGACAATGTGGAACGGGTATCAAATGCTGTGTTTGTCAGTAATTCTCACATCCAAAGAAAAAAAAATACTGATATCTCCCTCCCTCAGCAGAACATCCAAACCCTCTGCACCCCCATGCATCACCTCGACATCCAATCTCTTTGCAACTCCATCGCTCAGAAAGGCATACATTATTTTCACACTTCCATCCCGTTCGAAGACATACTGTCTCTCTAAACCTCCACCCCTCATCAGGATATCCAGTCCCTCTGCACATTTATCCCTCATCGGGACATCCAGTCCCTCTACAGCTCCATTCCTCACCAGGAAGTCCGGTAAATCCACATCTCCATTCGTCACCAGGGCATCCAAGCCCTCTACACCTCCAATCCACACCAGGACATCCAGTTCCTCCAGATCACCATTCCTCTCCAGGACATCAAGTCCCTCTGCATCACCATTCCTCACCAGGTCACCCAGCACATGTACATCTCCATTCCTCACCAGGGCATCCACTCCCTCCACTTCTCTATCCCTCACCAGTTAAACCAGCACCTCTACGCCTCCATTCCTCACTGGGACATCCGGTCACTATTCAATTCTATTCCTCAGCAGGAAAGCCAACCCTTACATACATGCATCACTCAAGAAGGCACCCAATCTAACTGCAACTTCATCCTTCAGAAATACAGGAAGCGCTGTTAAACTCCATAACTCAGCAAAGACACAATGCCCTCCAGCACGTCCACTCCTGTCCGGGTAGACAGGTATGGTACCCACCACAACTCTGTCCCAAGATCTCTCAAAGGGAAGTTCATATGCATTATATTTCAATCCATCAATCGACCATTATGAAAGCCTACACCCCCAGCTCTGAACAGAATCTCCAGCATCACTCAGGTCCAGAAATCTATTTATTTACTTGTTTTACTTATCTTGAAGTTGTTGAGTTTGCTGATATTTTTCAAAGCTCATGTTGTTGTTGAATTTGTTGGTGTTTTTCAAATGTAAGGATGTTGTTGAATTTGAGGGTGTCTTTCAATGTAGATGTTGTTGATGTAATTGATGGTATTTTTAAAATGTTGCTGTTGTTGTTGAATTTGTTGGTTTTATTCAATGTTGAGATTGTTGTTGAATTATTTGGTGTTAGTAAATGTTGAGGTTGTTCTTGAATTTGTTGGTGTTTTTGAATCGTGTGGTTGTTGTTGAATTTGTTGAGGATTTTAAATGTTGATGTTGTTGAATTAGTTGGAGTTTTTCAATGCTGAGTTTGTGGTTAAATGTTTTGGTGTTTTTAAATGCTGAGGTTGTTGCTGAATTTGTTGGGGTATTTCAATGTTGAATTTGTTGTTTTATTTGTTGGTGTTTTTCAATTTTGCGGTTCTTCTTGAATTTGTTGGGGTTATTCCACTTTCAGTTTGTGGTTGAAATTGTTGGCTTTTTCAATGTTGAGTTTCTTTTTGAAAAAGTTGGTGTTTTCAATTTTGAGGTGGCTTAAGTTGTTGGTGTTTTTGAAAGTTGAGGTTGTTATTGGATTTGTTGGTGTTTTCAATGTTGAGGTTGCTGAATTTCTTGTTAATCAATGTTGAGGCTGTTGTTGAATTTGTTCAGGATTTTCAAAGTACCATGTGACTTCCCCCCACACCAATCAGAAAGTGGCTCCCATCACACCCAGCACAAAGTCTCCCTCCACAGCAAAACACAAAGTGATTCCTCTTTATTAATTCTCCAGGGTATTGTCAAAACATCAAAGGGTAACTGAAGGGCATAATGGAAGGTAATGCAGGAGAAATATTCAGCATGAATTTTCACAATACCTTTTCTATACCTGTTGCTGCTGGTCCATTGGTTGTTCAGGAGAGCGCCGGTGGGAATGGTGGGGCGGTGACCATTTGCCCCCTCACCTTTTCTGCCTGCTCCAATGGCTGAGTGTCATGGGCGTGGCCGGCGGGTGCCCTGCTCCAAACCAGTCCAGCTTCCACTGGCCAAGTGAAGCAGGGCAGGCCCCTTTCCATTGTGCCTTCATCAAAGGGGCAAGGTCACTGCCCCGTCCAATGGCCCATTCCAGCCAGGCCCCTCTCTGTTACGCCGTCATCATGGGGAGCAGGCCCCAACCCCTGTCCATTGTGCTGTCAGAAGGCCCACGCCTCTGCATTATGCCGTCATCATAGGGACCATGACCTTCCTCCTTTCCATTGTGCAGTCAAAGGACACGTGCCTACAATTAAGTCATCGTCATGGGGACCAGGTCCCGCCACCCTGTCCATTGTGCCGCCACAGGACCCGGACCTAACGTAGGGCGTTCGTCATGGGCACAAGGTCCCGCCTCCTGCCCATGTTGCCGTCACACCACTCGCCCCTCCCATTATGCGGTCATCACGGGGACCAGTACGGCCCCCTGCCCATTGTGACGTTTAAAGGCGCCCCTCCCATTATGCCGTCGCCATGGAGACCTGGTCCCGCCACTTGCCCGTTGTGATGTTTAGGAGCCGCCACTCCCATGATACCGTCACCATGGGGATAAGGTCCCACCCCTTGCCCTTTGTTTCGTTTGGGATCCGCTCTTCCCATAATTCCGTCACCATGGGGAACAGGTCCCTCCAGCCCGCACACGCCCCGGAATCTGTGCTGATCAGGCTCCACACCACAGGCCGGACACCGTGGGAAACAGGTCACGCCCGAATGCCCGCTCCCAAGGACCTGTCGGGATCAGATTCCACACCACAAGCCCGACAACATGGGAAATAGGTCATCTCCGCTCGCCAGCTCCCATGGACCTGTCGGGATCAGACTCCACACCACAAGCCGGAAACCATGGGGAAAAGGTCCCTCCAGCCCGCCCGCTCCCAAGGACCTGTCGGGATCAGACTCCACACCACAAGCCGGTCACCATGGGGAACAGTTCCCGCCCGCCCGGCCTCTGGGACCTGGGGGGATCAGGCTTCACACCACAAGCCGGACACAATGGGCAGCAAGTTCCTCCCGCTCGCTCGCCCGACCCGCAGGATCTGTGGGGATCAGGCTCCACACCACAAGACGGTCACCATGGGGAACATGCCCCTCCAACCCGCTCCCCGGGACCTGTGCTGGTCAGGCTCCACACCACAAGCCGGTCACAATGAGGAACAGTTACCTCCCGCACTGTCCAATGCCATTGGTGGAGCGATTTAAATGCTCCCACCACTCAGTCAAAAGGCAACTCCCCCTCCCCACCCCCAAATCCCCTGCACTCCACTCATTCATTGGGAATGCGAATTAAAATGAGATAATGCTGATAACTCCCTGACTCAGCTCCTCTCTCCTTTTTGAATGAATTTTGCAATAGGGTCAAAGGGACACGTCAGCAGATCCTTCAAATGCTGCCGGAATTTAGTCGGGGCATAAATGCAAGGATGTGCGGAGCAATACAGGAGCCCAATTCCTGCGCAGATCCGGACTCATACAGAGCACACCATGATCGTGCCCACTACAGGAGGAAATTTTCCGAGATAACAAACAGTAAAATGATGGATTTCTATCGACTCTCGATCTCTGGCTCTCTGGCAATCTCCCTACTTCTGTGATCCCGGAGGCTCCTGCGGGCTCTGCTGCTCACAAAAATGTGTCTGACGGTGAGAACATTGAGCAGCAGAATCAGGATAAATGGGGTTAACGGGTTTAGAATGTAATGGACAAACTCGATTATTATCCAGACCGTAGAGTAATAAAAATCTAGTATTACAGAACATAACCAGGGTTCGTTTACCAGTTGATACATTCCTGTGAGCATGGAATCCCAGAAAAGGTTCTTTAAAAAGATCAGCACAGTCACTGTCCCAAGAACCACGCCTGTTTTGCCGGTTCATTGCAAAACACCAACTAATTAATTAACAAACGCAACATTGAAAAACACGAACAAATTCAACAATAAGGTTAGCATTGCAAAGCACCAACAAATTCAATAAGTGGTTTAACATTGAAAAACCCAATGAAATTCAACAACAACTTCAACATTAAGAAGCGCCAGCAAATCTACAACAACCTCAACATTGACAAATAGGTATACATTCATCAAAAAACTTCTACATTGTAAATCATCAACAAAATCAGCAACATAAATATTGAAAAACACCCAGAAATTCAACAACAGCAACATTGAAAACACCAAGAAATTCAACAAACTCGTGCACATTGAAAAAACACCAACAAATTCAACCACAACCTCAAAAATGAGAAACACCAACAAATTGAACAACAACCTCAAAATTCAGAAACACCAACAAATTCAATAACAAACCCAACATTGAAAAACAGCAATAAATTCAACAACAACTCAACATTGGAAACACCAACAAATTCAGCAACAACTACAACATTCAAATAGCCCAGCAAATACATAAGGAAACTCAATACTGATTATTACCAACATATTCTGCTACAACCTTAACATTGTAAAACATCAAGAAATTCAGCAACAACTTCAACATTGAAATACACCAGCAAATTCAAAAAGATTGAAATACACCAGTAAATTCAAAAACCACGTCGCCATAGAAAATGAAGAACAAACCAATGAACAACCTCAGCATTGATAACTACCAAAAAATTCATCAACAACTTCATCAATGAAAAATCAACAAATTCAACAAGCTTAACAATGAAAAACATTAACACGTTCAAGAGCAACCTCGTCAGTGAAAAACACCTACAAATTCACGTTCACATTGAAAAACATCTAGAAATTCAACAACAGCGTGGAAAAACACCAAGTTCAACAAAAACGTCATCAACTAAAAGTGCAAAGATTTTCAAACACAACCTCAACGTTTAACAAACTATTGCTGAATTTGTTGATGGTTCTCAATTGTGACTCTGTTTATGAATTTGATGATGTTTTGCAATCATTTTAACTTTGCTGCTGTTTTTCAAAGGTGAATTTGTTGTTATGTTTGCTGATTTTTTTCTCAATGTTGTTGCTGCTGTTGAATATGTTGATGATTTTCAATGTTGAAGTAGTTGTAGAATTTGAGAGTGTTCTACAATATTCAGGTTGTTGTTGAATATGTTGGTGATGTTCAATGTTGACGTTGTTGACTTTGTCGTTGTTGTTCTCAATGTTGAGTCGTTGAATTTGTTGCTCTTTTTCAATGTTGAGCTTGTTGTTGAATTAGTCGATGTTTTCAATGTTAACGTTATTGAATTTGTTGGTGCTTATTAATGAAGAAGTTGTGGTTAAATTTGTTGCTTTTGATCAAAACTGAAGTTGTAGTTGAATTTGTTGGGATTATTCAATGTTGACATTGTTTAAGTTGTTGATGAGTTTCAATGTTCAGATTGCTGCTGATTTTCAATGTTGAAGTTGTTGATGACTTTGTGAGAGTTTTTATAAAGTTGAGGTTGTTGCTGAATGTGTGCACTATTACAATGTGGAAATTGTTGTGGAATTTCTTGGTGATGTTCAACATTGCAGTTGTTGAATTTCTTTGTGTTTTTCAATGCTAATCTTCCTATTGAACTTGTTGGTGTTTTGCAAATTTACGTTTGTTAATTAATTATTTGGAGTTTTGAAATGTTGAGGTTCTTGTTGAAATTGTTGGTGGTTTTCAATCTTTTTGACTTTGTTGGTGTGTTTCAAAGTTAAAGTTGTTGGTAAATTTATTGGTGATTTTCAATCTTGATGCTGCTATTCAACATGTTGATGTTTTACAATGTTGATTTTGTTTAATTTATTGGTGATTTTCAATGTTGACGTTGTTGTTGAGTATGCAGTTGTGTTTTCTTTCAAAAGCTGAGGTTGTTGCTGAATATGTTGGTGTTTCTCAATCTTGAGATTGTTCTTGAATTTGTTGGTGTTTTTCAATGTTGAAGATATTGTTGACTTTGTTCGTGTTTTTCAGTGTTGAGGTTGTTTCTTGAATTTGTCGGTGTTTTTCAATGTTGAGGTTGTTGTTGAATGTGTTGGTGTATTTCAAGGTTGAGGTTGTTGTTGAATTTGTTTGTGTTTTTAAATGCTGAGTTTGATTGAATTTGTTCATGTTTTTCAATATTGAGTTTGTTGAATTTGTTGGTATTTTTCAAAGTTGAGGTTGTTGTTGAATTTGTTTCACTTTTTTCAATGTTGAGGTTGTTGTTGAATTTGCCGGCGGTTTTTAATGTTGATTTCATTGCTTAATTTGTTGGTGTTATTCAATGTTGAGTTTGTTGTAGTTGTTGGTGTTTTTCAATCTTGAGGTTGTTGGTGAATTTGTTGGTTTTTTCAATGTTGCGGTTGTTGAATTTGTTGGTATTTTTTAAAGGTCGCAGGCTCGCGGGCTGAATGACCTTCTCCTGTTCCCATGAATAAAGTCCCTGTTAGTGGCTGGCCAGGGCTCCCGGATTGCTTTCCCCAATGCATAATCAACATCTGGGACAGCTGATACTCTGGATGTACGGCGACGACTGCCTACAATACAGTTTGGTTTCTGTACATGTGCCTGCTCCAGCAGGGGATGCTTTGACCCATCTACTGCCCCTTTTCCATCCGCTCCTGAGCCTTCACCTCCCCACAAGGCCTCAGCGACTCAGTGGCCCATGCGGATTGGAAGTTTGTGGTTAAATAGACCATTTATTGCCGGGTAATCGTGAATGCCGCCTCTGGGCTATTTTCAGTTGTTTTGATTCTTCATCAAATGTATATATGATGGTAGCGGATATTTCACTGCATTCTTTAGCTGCTTTCTGAACTTGGACTGAGTCACCCCATAAACTTAAACTCCGCAGCATCATTCCGAATTGTTTACATATATATTCAGAATCTGTGTAATCACTGGGATCTGTTCCCGTAATGGTATAAAATAAGCAATCTATAACATACACCGACCACAGCAGTCCGAAGCTGCCCGAGATGGAGAAGAGTAAAATCACAGACTTCCTCCTGCTCTCCATCTCTGGGTCACTGCGATTCTCTCCCCTGCTCTGACCCCTCAGCCCCTTACGGACTCGACTGGCCAGTAAAATGTGTCTGACTGTCATAGCGTTGAGCAGCAGAATTAAAGCGAAAGGGAGCAATGGGGTTAAAACCGTGTCAAACAAGTCATATCCCACCCACCCGGGGTTAGTAAAATAGCTTGGCTTTGGATAACAGAACCACGGAACATTGTCGATTATCTCTCCATGTTCCTGTGTAAAGTGGTGCGGGATGCTTTTTAAACAGTGCAGAATGCCTGTTGATGCTAGAACCACAGCCGCAGTTTTCTCGATGCAATATTTTGTTTTCAGCTTCTGCCAACAAATGGCCACAAATCGGTCAAAGGAGAAAGTGACGGTGAACCAGACTGAACAGTCTGTGGCTGCACGAGTCAGGACAGTGAGAACACTACACACTGGGGTGTTGAGCAGGAAACTCTGTCCAAAATAATAATAAATTACCCTCCACATGATGACCTCAGTGATAATGACCAGTAGGTCCGCCGTTGCCATGGCCACCAGATAGCGGGTGGTGCAGTTGGAGAGGCCACACTTTCCCCGTGAAGAGAAAACAATCGCCAGTAAATTAACTGTAAGAGAGAGAAGGGTAAAGAGACTGGAAATTAACTGATCAAACATTCACGCTCAATAAGGCCAATATTCAACCAACAAAATAGATCATTTTTGATCCTGTCAGAGGCTAAACTTTGAAATTAAATCTCCAAATCCCTCCCCAACCCATCCCCATCCTGTGAAATCCCGAGCTCAGACGGGGAAGCATTAAATATGATTGGTCGAATATAAAGAACAGAAACAGGCCATTCGCCCTAAGCAGCTCATTTCAATGCTGATGATCCACTGGAGCCTCCGCCCAGATTTCATCAGTTGAATCTGACAACGTAACACTCTATTCCTTTCTCCCTCATATCCTTGTTCATATTCCCTTAACTGGATCTAAAGGATTCACATCAAACACTCTGTGTGGTAGCGAGTAGCACATTCTCACCGCTCTTTGGATGAAACAGTTCCCTTTGAACTCCCTCTCGGCTTTATTGGTAACTCTCTCAAAACGATGGCCTCCATTTATGCTCTTCCCCACAGGAAGAAATATTCTTTCTCTGTCCACTCTATCAAATCCTTTCTTCATTTTACATTTCTAATTAGCTCACCACTCAGCCTTCCATTTTCAAGAGATAAAGTCACAGCCTGTCAATTCGTTCCTGGTAATTATACCCATGTATATCTGATATAATCGATGTACACAGTCTCTCCACCCTCGGCAGTGCCTTCGTACCCTTGGCTCTATAATACCTGAACTGAACTTAATCCAGTATTCAATATGTGCTCTGCCTAAGGTTTGATGCAGATTTATCATAAATGATCTATTTCTGCAATCCTCCTCAGTATTGACCACCCCCTGTCTCAAGCTGGTCTCATCTGCAATCATCGACAATGTGTTTTGATTCCAAATTCAACTCATTAATGCATTTTGAAGAGCACTGATCACAGCACTGAACCTTGTGGAAGACCACTTCCCAACTTCTGCCACTCTGAATAACGACCCCTTATTCCCACTGTCTGCTTTCTGTCCTCAATACAGCGAGCAATCCATTCGGCCACTTCTCTCTTGACGCCACATTTTATGACCTTATTCATTAGTCTGTTTTGCTCACCTGTTTAACTGACAGTAAACATCTCTTCCTCGTGGAGCAGTTGAATCGGCGACAGACCCACATCAATATTTTTTATTGTATACACTTACACTTACACAAGCCACAACAATAATCCACCCATCGTTTAAAGGTGACATCCGTAAAGACAAAGCGAGAGCTATATGAAATGGAGAGACCCGTCACCCTAAACAAGCATTCACAACCTAAGCAGTTTGTTTCATGCCAGTTATTGAACCAAATTCAGCATAGGTCTACCCTAACAGTTACTCCCGGTAATACATGGTCACTGGGTATCCCCTCCTCAGCACCTCATTACACTGGTTAGTGACCCACAGCCTCTGTAGTTTTGCACTAACACATACTCCCAGTCACCCATAGGCACTGTGGCTGGGTGTTCCATTTGAGCTCGTTAACCACACTCAGTGCAATTGTACACTTACAGATAATAAAACGTTATGTTCCACTGGAGAATTTAACTTGATATTACGGTTTCTATGCAAGTTATAAGCAGAACTTGATCTTCAGTTGGGGCAATATAATGAATCGATAGAGATAATTCAGGGTATTTGACAGTAGAAAATGTTACCACTGATCGACTGCCCATATAGATCCACCATATATGTAATATTATGAGTAGCAGAATAAAATCACAAATCAGCTCATGTACATCTTCACAGACATTAAATGTTTATATTCACTTACCGGGTACACCAATTATTGCCAAGATCAGGTAATATATTTTTCTAAAACTGTTAAACTGTTCAATCATATGCTCACTGAAGTGATTTGTCCCTTCGTCTCGTGTTAATCTGACAGTATTAAACTGTGGGGCGATACATTCGCAAAGCCTTTAATTAATACTCTGTACGAACACCTCCGGGAATTTGAAGTTGCAGCTTATTTGTTTTAAACTTGAGCAAACAGGTCTTCGAAAGTGAGTTAATTCCCTGCTGTACAGTCTATATTTAGCGCTGGGATTTCACTGGATAATTCTGAACACATCATGAGCTAACAAGTTTCGTTCGCCCAGCATTGACCCTATTCACTCAAGAATAAGAAACATCAGTCCAAAAACAACATCTAAAATTGTCTCCTAAATGCTGATCCCAATGCTTTGGCTATTCAATCATTGAATTGCAATTAATCCAGTCTCTCTCTCTCGCTCTCTCCCCCTCTCTCCCCTTGTCTCACTCTTCTTGTCTCTCTCTAAGTACCTCCACCCCTCTCTCTGTCGCTCTGTCATTGTCTCAATCTCTGCCTTCCTATTCTTGTCTCTCACTCATCTCTCGCTCACTCCACGCTCTCTCCTCTCTCTCCCATTCACTATTTCTCTTTCTCTCTCATTGCCTCACTCTGTCTCTCACTCTCCATATCTCTCGGTGCTTCTCTCTCTCTCTCTCACTCACTCACTCTCCCACACCGTCTCTCCTGTCTTTCTCTCCTGCCCTTCTTGTCTCACTTTCTCTCTCTCGCTTTTGTCTCTTCCTCTCTGTATCTCACTCTCTCACTCTCTCAGGGGCGTGACTGCCCTCTTTAACTGCCAATATCCTGTCAAAGTGTAGAATGCCTCACTAAGGAACAGATATTTATATATTCGAACATTGAATCATTCACTTAGACTTGGAAAGGAATTAGGGCAGATAGAGGGATTAAAAACGGGGATAATAAATGAATCAAATTAAGAATAAATAAAAATAAGTGGGTAAAAAAAAATCTAGGGAAAGGGTTTAAAATGTGGTGAGGATAGAGGAGAGAGTTCGTGGTCTGAAGTTGTTGAACTCAACCTAATGTCCGGAAGGCTGTAAAGTGCCCAGTCGAAAGACGAGGTGCTGTTCCTCCTGTTTGCATTGGGATTCACTGGAACATTGCAGCAGGCCAAAGACGGACATGTGGGCTGAGATCAGGATGGAGTGTTGAAATGGCAAGTGGCAGGGAGGTCTGGGTCATGCTTGCAGACAGACCCAATGTGCTCCACAAAGAGGTCACCGAATTCTCCTTTAGTATCCCAAGCATAGAGGAGTCCGAATTTGGAGCAGCGAATGGAGTGGACAAAATTGAAGGAAGTGCAAGTGAAGCACTGGTTCACCTGAAAGGATTGTCTGAGCCCAAGGACGGTGAGGAAGAATGAGGACGGTGAGGTAAATGGGCAGGTGTTGCACCTTCTGTGATTGCATGTGAAGGTGCGGTGGGAAGGGGATGAGGTGTTGGGGGTGATGGAGGCGTGGAACAGAGTGTCCCAGAGGGAGCGGTTATATTGGAATTCTGATGGAGGAGTTGAGAGGAAGACGTGTTTGGTGGTGGCAATCATGCTGGAATAGGCGGAAATGGTGCTAAATGATCCTTTGAATGCACAGGTTGTTGGGGTGTAAAATAAGGTCAAGGAGGGCCCAACCATTGTTCGGGGTGGGAGGGAAGCGGGTGAGGACTGAGGCGGGGGAGATGGGTCAGACACTTTTGAAGACCTTGTCAAGCACTGTGGGGGAGGGTGGAAACCTCGGTTAAGGAAGATGGAAGACATGTCAGCAGCGATTTGGAAAGTGGTATCATCCGAAAACATGCGAAGGAACTGAGAGAATGAGTTGGATCCTTACAGGAAGCGGGTTGTGAGGAGGTGTAGTCGAGGTCGCTGTCTGAGCCGGTGAACTTGTAACGAACATTGCTGGGCAGTCCATCAACAAAATTGGAAACAGAGAGGTCAAAGATGGTAAGGGAACTGTCGGAGATATACCATATGAAGGTGATAGAGAGGCCGAAGTTTAAAGCAGAATTGATACATCTTTCCAGGTCCAGACAAGAGCATGCAGCACCACGAACTCAGTCATCGATACACCTAAAAAAGCTGTTTCAGTGGGATGTGGACTGAGTAGGACAGGAACAAGGACTGTTCCACATTACCCATAAATAAACAGGCATAACTAGTGACCTTGTGGTTGCCCGTAGCCATCCCTTTGATTTGGAGGGCGAGGGATAAGTTAAAGGAGAATATTTCAGTAAGAGAACAAGTTCAGCCAGGAGGAGGAGAGAGGTGGTGCATGTTGATTTTTTGGGACTCTGTTCAAGGAAGAAGTGGAGATCCTTCAGACCATCCTGGTGGGGAGAGGATGTGTAGAGGGATTGGGCGCTCATGGTTACGAAGAGGCGTCATATCAATGTCAACAATTTTCAGTTCCCTGACACTCAGCGACTGGGAAAGGGCTTTGGTGAGATCACAATTCGATTACTTTTTATTGAACATCGAATTTAGAACTGTTCTGAAAACAGGCTCATGCTAATCTGTATCAATGTCATCATGTAAAAATATTACATGTAGAAAGCCACCACCAGTCCCTGTAAATTTCAACATACCATGTGGGAGGCGTTGGCAAAGTGGCATCGTCGCCAGACGACTAATCCAGAGACCCAGGGTAATGATCTGGGGACACGGATTCGGACCCCACTCGAATTTTAATTTAATACAAATCTGGAAATAAAAGTCTACAGATCACTGTGAAGCCATCGTCGATGGAGGTACAAATCCAACTGTTTAACTAATCCCCTTTTGGGCAAAGGAATCCGATGTTCTTACCTGTGGGACTTTATCTGACTCCAGATCCACAGCAATGGCACGAATTTGCTTTAAAACACGAAAAATCCCAAAAGCAATGAGACCGGAGAAATCACCAGGCATCGACCAAGGCACTGGAAATGACAACCAGATATCTAATTCTGTCGACCCTGCAAAATCCTCTTTACTAACATGGGGGCCGGGAGCGAGCTGTCTCACAGGCAGGTCAAGCAACAGCCTGACATAGTCATCCTACCGGAATCATACAGAGAGAAATTGTCCCAGACACCACCATCGCCATCCCTGAGTATCCACTTTTCTACTGGCATGACAGTCCCACTGAAGACTCAGGGCCAAGGAGTAAATAGTGAGGAGGGAGTTGCGGTGGGAGAGCTCCACATGTAGTCCGGGCCCCATGAAGTCTCATGGCATCAGATGAATCATGGGCAAGGAAACATCCTGGTGATTACCACGAACCGCCTTCCCTCAGCTGATGAATCAGTGCTCCTACATGTTGAATAAGGAGGAAGCACTGAGAGTAAAAGGGCGCAGAATTTATTCTGGGTGGGGGCTTCAATGTCTATCACAAAGAGTGACTCGTTAGTACCTCTACTGTCCGAGCTGGCCGAATACTAAAGGACATAGCGGTGTCTGCGGAAGGTGGTGAGGGAACCAACAGGAGGGAGAAAAAACATGCTTCACCTCATCCTCACCAATGTGCCTGCCGCAGATGCATCTGTCCATGACAGTATTGGTAGGAGTCACCTACGCACAGTCATTTTGGTGACCAAGTCCCACCTTCATATTTAGGATACTCTCCATGGTGCTGTGTGGCACACCAACGTGCTGAATTGGATAGATTTCGAACAGATCCAGCAACTTGAGGCTGGGCGTCCATGAAACACTGAGGGCCATCAGCAGCAGCGGAACTGTCCTCGAACACAATCTGTAACCTCACGTCCCGACATATACTCCACTCTACCATTACCATCAAGCCAGGGGGTCAACCATGGTTCAATGAAGTGTGCAGAAGGACATGCCAGGAACAGCGCCAGGCATATCTGAAAAAAAGGTGTCAGCCTGTTGACGCTATAACACAGGACTACTTGCATGTCAAACTTGCATAAGCACCAAGTGATAGACAGAGCTAAGCCATCTCACAACCAAAGAATTAGATCTAATCTCTGTAGTCATGCCACAAGCATTCGTAAATGGCGGTGGATGAGGGGGCTCCAGTAATATCCCCATCATCAATGAAGGAGGAGCTCAGCACATCAGTGCAAAACATAAAGCTGAAGCATTAGCAACAATCATCAGCCAGAAGTACGATGTGAATGATCTATCTCGACCTCCTCCGGGGTTCCACAGCGTCAGAGATGCCAGTTTTCAGCCAAATCGATTTACTCCACGTGTTATGAAGAACTGGCTGAAGGCACTAGATAATGAAAAGATTATGCACTGTGACGGTATTCTGACAATTACACTGAAGACATGAGCACCAGAACATTCTGCGGCACTAGCCGAACTGTTCCAGTACCATGTAAAACACTCACAACTTACTGCCAATGTGGAAATATGCCCAGGTATTTTCTGTGCACAAAAAACAGGACAAATCCATCCTGGCCAATTACTTCCCCATCAGTCTACTCTCGATCTTCAGTAAAGTAACGGAAGGGGCTATCAACAGCGCTATCAAGCGGCACTTACTTAGCATTAACCTGCTCACTGACGCCCAGTTGGTGTCCTGCCACGTCCGCTCAGCTCCTGACGTCATGACACTCTTGGTTCAAACATGGACACAAGAACGTAATTCAAGATGTGAGGTGAGAGTGAATGTCCTTGACATCAAGGCAGCGTTTGACTGAGTGTGACATCAAGGGGCCCTAACATATCTGGAGTCAATGGGAATCAGTGGGGAATTCGCTCCGCTGGTTGGAGTCATAAATAGCACAAAGGAAGATGGTTGTGATTGTTAGAGGTCCAACATCTCAGTCCCAGGGCATCATTGCAGGAAATGTTCAGGGTAGAGTCCTCGGCTCAGCATCTTCAGCTGCTCATCAATGACCTTCCCTCAATCATAAGGTCAGAAGTTGCAATGTTCGCTGATGATTGCACAATGTTCAGCACCATTCGCGACTCCTCAGGCACTGAAGCAGCCCATGTCCAAATGCAGCAACACCTGGACAATATCCAAGCTTGGGCAGATGTTAGGAACGACAGAGTTTAATTAAGTTATATTTGCATTTGTTGGTTTAGGAAATATTTTTTGCTTTAATTTTCAAGCAAGATTTTTGTTTCTCGATGTGAGGGTTAAAATGGTGTAACCTGGTATGTCGTAACATTTTCGAGAGGCGATTGTTAGTGTAAGCTCGGTTTGTGTGCCTGCATTTTCAAAGACCTTTATGACCCTTGAGGTGCAGAGCTGTGTTATCAAGTGGGGTAGTAGTTTAGGGAAGGTTAAGTACAAAAACTTTGCTGTTTCCTTGCAACCGGATCCAGATTGGGTGGCCACAGACAGACACACACGCATATGCACACGTACACAAACACATAAACACAGGTATAAACCGAAAACAGTTTGAGTTCATTTGGTGTGGGTGTTCCAAGGCTGAAAGGACTTGCCAGGAGAAGGAACCTTGGAGAGCGGCTGGTAGCAAGTCCGAAACTAAATATGAAACCAGCTTGCAGCAGAAGCTGTCCAGGAGGGCACTTCAGAAAGAGAAGAAGAGTGGTCTGATGAAGACCTACTAATCAAAAGAAGCAAAAAGGAATCTGGACAAGGTCCTGTTAGATAGTTTTGTGAGTGAGAAGCAGGGAAAGGTTTCAAATTTCAAGTTAGAAGTTTCAGCATGCAGATTTAAAGCAACTTCGGCTTGCAAAAATGCAGAAGGTCCAAGAAGACAGCTCGAGTTCTGTAACGCCTTGCTATGGCCGAGTGAAGCAATGGTGTTCTTCTGGCAATGCTGAGACAGTGAGAGAGAATGCATGGCAGGAAGCTTGAATGCACGTGGCGATCCAGGAGAGCTCGGAGCCCTGCAGATGGACCGTTAATGGAAGGCGTTTGAGAGAAAGCATGGTTTGCGAGAATATTCCAAATGCGTTCTTGGAGAGTGGAGGTTGGGAAGCCTCGTGTGAAAAACGGAGCTCAATGAGACCGGTTGGCTCAATATTTGACAAGCGATTGGGGGGAGATGTCAGGTATCCATAGCATCTGTTTGCAATGGAACCAGTCACTTGGTTTCAGGGTGTTGTATGCATTACCACAAGTCGCAGATTATTTTGCATGGACTGTGTAACGACTGTGAACATTAGAGTGTAAGATAGATTTTCTAACTTGTGCTTTCTTTGTAAATCTGTATATATCTGGAAAGGCACAGTTGTGGTGTAGGACTATTGTAATATAGTTCATCTTTTCAAGTTTAATAAATGTTTGATTCATTGTTAAAAACCGATCAGTTTGCCTCCTATAACTCTGTTCAGTCGACACTCTCCACGCATAAAAAAAAATCAAACTTAAGATCTCTCAAGCTGGGTACCACCCTGGGATCAGACTTTTCCCTTAGGAACATCACCAGGGATCATACCACTGGCAACTGACATTCACGTAACGCATGTGCCAGGCAATGACAATCTCCAAGAAGAGAGAATACAACCATTGCCACTTGTCATTCAAAGGCGTCGAACACTATCAACATCCTGGGGGTTACCATTGACCAGAAACTGAACTGGACCAGCCATATAAATGCTGTGGCTATAACAGCATGTCATTGGTTCAGAATTCTGCGGACAGTAAATCACCTCTTGTCTACAGAAGGCCTGTCCACCATCTACAAGGCACAATTCATGAGTGTGATGGAATACTCTCCACTTGCCAATATAAGTACAGCTCCAACAATAGTCAGGAAGCTTGAGAAAATCCAGGACAAAGCAGCGCTCTTGATTGGCACCACATCCACAAACAGTAACTCCCTCTAACACCGACTCACAGTAGAAGCAGTGTGTACCAAGTACAAGGTGCGCTGCAGGAACTAACTG
The DNA here is from genome assembly GCF_964194155.1 of Cetorhinus maximus. Classification (NCBI taxonomy): domain Eukaryota; kingdom Metazoa; phylum Chordata; class Chondrichthyes; order Lamniformes; family Cetorhinidae; genus Cetorhinus; species Cetorhinus maximus. The sequence continues at coordinate 139,737 of NW_027596486.1, forward strand.
AGCCTCGTTAGACAGCACCTTCCAAGCCCACGACCATTATCATGTCGAGGATATGGGGAGGAGACACATTGGAACACGACCACCTGGAAGTTCCCCTCAAGTCACTCACAATCCCGTTTTGGAAACTTATCGCTGTTCCTTCCCTGTCGCTGAGTCAAAATCCTGGAACTTGCTCCGTAACAGCACTCTTGCTTCTGTACCTCAAGGACTCCGGCGGTTCGAGAAGGCTGCTCAGCACCACCTCCTCAAACGCTTTTAGAGTTGGGGAAACGATGTTGACCTAGAAAGCGATGCCCAAATCCAATTAACCAATGTAAACAATAATCTAAAAGGAAACAGTGGATCGGCAGAAATGGGTCTTCTTCTAATTGGCCAGATCTAATGAGTGGTCTGTCAAAGCGATCAGTGTAGGGCGCTAATTTTTTAAAATTTATATGAACGAATAAATGAAGGTATTCAGTAAATTTGCTGATGACAAAAGATTGGGAGAATAGTAAGTTGTGAAGAGGACATAAGGAGTCTACAAGGCATGTAGATAGGTTAAGTGAGTCGTCAAATATGTGGCTAAAGGAGAATAACGTGGGAAAATGTGAAATTGTCAATTTTGGCAGGAAAATGTATTTAAACAAGAATCTTATTATCCAAATGGTGAGTGATTGCAGAGCTCCGAGATCCAGAGGCGTCGCGGTGTTCTAGTGCAGGAATCAGTAAAGGCTAGTATGTAGGTACCGCAGGTAAATAGGAAACTTAATAGAAGTTTATCATTTATTGTGAAGGGTTTTTAATGCAATAGTAGGGAGGTTATAATTGAGTTGCACAGAGCACTGGTGAGAAAACAACTGGAGTATTGTGTACAGTATTGGTCTCGTTATTTAAGGAAGGATGGAATGCGTTGGAAGCCATTCAAAGAAGGTTTAACAGACTAATATCTTGAAGAGACGGGTTTTCTGATGAGGAAAGATTGGGCGGGCTAATCTTGTATCCACTGGAGTTTAGAAGAGGGAATGGAAGATAAAAGATTCTGAGGGATCATGGAAGGGTCAATATGGAGATGATCCTTCCTGCTGTGAGAGAATTTAGAACTGGGGCCCACTGTTTAATAATAAGGCGTCACCCATTGTGCACAGAGATAAGGAGAGTTTTTCTTTCTCTCAGAGGGTCATGAGCTTTGGAACTCTGTTTCTCAAAAGGTGGTTGGTGAAGAGTCTTTGAATTATTTTAAGGCAGAGGTGGATCGGTCTTTGATAAGCAATGGAAGTAAGTGATTTTCAAGGATAGGCAGGGCTGCGTAGTTGAGTTTACAATCAGATCAAACACGATCTGCTGCAGCAGTCTCCAAGTCTTCTGGCTCATGAGATATGGACTAAATCAAGTGAGTCTCAGTACCCAGGTTAGACATGTATTAGTGGCGCCTGCTTTCACTGCCTGCCACACCTTCCATCACATTGTTGATGACTGAGATCGATCCCGCTTTTCCATACCTTGTGTCTGTGCGTGTGTACAGGACATAACAGGCCAATTACCCACTTCTCCCAGAAGATACCTGTCATGTAGTTGTCCTACAGCAGCTTGGCTGGAACTGCGGCTAATTCTGGCGCACAAGTCCTCAATGCTCAGGCCGTGATGCAGTCAGCCCCTGGGGCCTTTGCTGTGCCCAGAGACTTCACAAGTACCTTGATATTATCGAAGTGAATCGAGTGGCTTCTGTCTGGCATCTGTAATTCAGAGGAATTGAGGTGGAGGCCGGGATGGATCATCCACTCGGACCTTCCCGCCGAATATGGTTGCAAATCTTGCAGCCGAGTCTTTTGTGCTGACATGCTGTGCGCCCAGATCATTGAGGATGTGGGTGTTTGCAGAGCCTCTCCCTCCGGTCTGAATATTATGTTTTAATGGAACCAACATTAGATGTTGCAGAAATGCAGAGCTTTAAACTGATCGTTTGATTGAGGGCTGGCTCATTTCTTCCAGTCGCATTGGACTCCGCTGTTTGGGTTCCTGTAATATTAATGCCGTTTTGCCACGTTCGAAACTCATTTTGAGGTGCGACTTGTGCTGAGGGATTAACACATTGCGGATATTAATAAACATTGAGTGGTTTACACTATTTAAAAACAAAAGCTTTCTGCAGATGATAGCGGTGTCATGGACAAAAGCATTTGCAGACATAACTGGGTACAACGAGGCATTTAAAAAATGCAAACATATTCTGTTAAACTGGTAACTCGTCCCAGCCTGAAGATTAATTTATCTGTTTGTCTCCCTTCCTCACATTTAATGTTCTGACGATAGTGAATATTTCTCGGGGAAAGTGTGGTCTCTCGAAATGTGCCACTTACTACCTTGTGGCAATGCAAGTAGCCGATAAATTGGTCGTTTTCATCGATCTGATTCTGGAGCATCTTCCAATTCGTTATCCTATCGAGTTTATGTTCCTGTTTTTTATTCCCGTGTGTAATATCCATGCGGTTCTGCTTTACACAGTCACAGACTGTTCTGTCTGGTTCACTGTCACTTTTACATTCGATCGATTTGTGGCTATTTGCTGCAGTAAGTTAAGAGCAAAATATTGCAACATAAATACTGCATCTGTGGTTCTGGGAACAGTCAGTTTGTTGGGCTGTTTGAAGAATGTGTTCTGGTATTTTATGTATACGGCTCAGTATTGGGGCATGAAATTCCCCTGGTTTTGTTTTGTGACATTGGATGTTCAGAATTCACGGACATGGGCAGCAATCGAGTTTCTCTATTACATTCTAACGCCGGGAGTCCAATTGTTCCTGGTTTAAGTGCTCAATGCTTTACCTGACAGGCATATTTTACTGAGGAGCAGAGCCCGCAGGAGACTCCAGGCTCAGAGCAGTGGGGAGAGTCCCAGAGACACAGAGATGGAGACTCTAAGGAAATCCATCATTTTACTGTTTATTATCTCACGAAATTTCATCCTGTTATGAGCTTACTTCACGATGTTTTCCCTATGGTGGCGAATGGTAGGTTTGGGCTACACTTACGTCAGACCACCACTTTATATTCGGGAAATAGGCTTCATGCTGCAGCTCCTGACCTGCTGCACAAAGACTAGTTTGTATGCAGTCACCCAGACTAAGCTCAGAGAGCAGCTGAAGGCTGGGCTGAAATTCCTCTTTACTTCGATTCTAAAACTCATTCAATGCTGTGCTGAACTGAATGATTTCACAACAAGAACACGCTCACTCCTCATGCTTTGCCCGACGCAGCTCTCCACAGCAGGTCCAGTGATAGTGATTAATTATAAATCTCTGACTGACACAGGGTGAGCCATCCTCAGCCGTTGTCAGAGATATACTGTGAACTGGGAAAAGACTCTGGCTACCACCTAGATTAGATATTGGGCTTCGGGAAAGTGTAGGGTGGGATTATTCTACCTGGAGCCCCTGTTGGAAAAGCCCATATATCAGCATCTCACACAAAGTACCATGTAACTGCCCCCCATACCAATCAGAAAGTGGCTCCCATCAACCCCAGCACAAAGTCTCCCTCCACAGCAAAACTCAAATTGATTCCTGTGGACAGAAAACCCAACAACAAGCTGGACATCCACTTCTGAGCACAATAATTCAAATCAAATTAATTCCCTCCTGTCAGACTGATCATGTTCAATAGAAGCCTCAGCAGTCACGTCATTATGTTTCATTGTGTCATCGTTGTGTATTCAGACATCAGTGTCACTTCACATGGGCTATAAAGGCTTCCATCCCAATTCGACAATGACTGGACTCGCATCTTTTGTCAGAGTTTTTGTCTCTTTGTATCGTCTGATCAAGGAATGAATTTAAAAAGGGTGAAATCCTCTTGTCAAACCCGTTTCACCGTCTTCGGATTAATGTGATACAACCCTACCCTCTGCTGGCCGCTCACCGCCACTACAGGCACCGCTCTTTCCCAGTCTCAGAGAAGTTCAGTTACTGCATGGCAGCATCTTGAAACAGATTGAAGAAGTCTGAATATGGAACAATACTGTAAGGGATTGAAGATTGCAGCAGGGTGCACATTATCACAGTATCACATATCACATCCACTCTGCAACTGCCTCTATACCCCAAGGGTTTCCGTTTCCATTAAATTTCTAACTAATGACGTCTGACCGCACGCCTTTGGCAATACTATCTGTATGACAAGAAACGGACTATCATCATCACTTTCAGCTATTCTGGAAGCGGCCACGATCCAATTCATCAGACATGTTTGCTTTGTATTAAGATTCCCATGTCCCTTGTATTCTATGAACCGATACATTGTTTACGGAGCGGCCTCGATTTTTGCCCTACAGCATGTCCTGTAGAAATTGAGCCACCAGCGACTGCCTGGCTGCAGTTAGAGTGTTTGTTCTTTTTTCAAAGCAGGGTGTAACATTTTCAAGCTTCAAGTCATCGGGTGTCACTCCCGTATACAAGGAAGAATGAAAGATTATGATCAGTGCCTCCGCTAAGACCACCACCCTTCACTCAGCGACCCTCGTACATCTCTGTTCTGACACAAGAGCGCTGGAATGAAACGGGTTAACTGAACCTGTTTGTTCGGTGGCTGTAATTAATGTCAGTCTCCATGGAATTTAACTGTGCCTCTGACAGGTTGCCCTCTTCTGTTTATAAGTGGCGCCTTTCAATGCGTTATCACAGAGTATTATCGGGAGCATTCAATCCGCCACAAGCCGGGATCATCGGTTTAACAGAGAGGCAGAGGAGAGGACAGAATCTGAGAAGAATAGGTTGGACTGTTACAACAATTGATCAGAGACTGAGAATAATAGATTGGGAAGTTAAAACAATAGATCAGAGACTGAGAATAATAGATTGGAAAGGTAAAACAATAGATCAGAGACTGAGAATAATAGATTGGAAAGTTAAAACAATAGATCAGAGACTGAGAATAATAGATTGGGAAGTTAAAACAATAGATCAGAGACTGAGAATAATAGATTGGAATGTTTCAACAATGGATCAGGACCTGAGAGTAATAGATTGGAATGTTACAACAATGGATCAGGACCTGAGAATAATAGATTGGGAAGTTAAAACAATGGATCAGAACCTGAGAAGAATAGATTGGAATGTTACAACAATGAACAGGAGCTTCACCACGGCGCTAAACTTACTTTCTGCAGAAGATCATTGGATAACATTAAATTTGCGCATTTTATTTGCGCTTTTGGTTATTCAAGGAGTTTACTATCCCATCCTCGCTATTCTCGGTGTCCCTGGTAAGTCTTTACATTCAGAAATTAACTTGTGCAGCATGTTTAACTTCATTACATTGCATGTCGTCTAAATTCTGGTAAGACCAGTGTCATTTTGTGAAGTTCTGACCACAAACTCCATTCCTGATCCACGGACCCCATACATCGTATCTGCTCATTTCTGTGGGTCATGGCTGTACTTGAGGGCTCAGTTGGCCCACCATTCTCTGCATTGTCAAGGGGGTTGTCAGGCGTAGCACCCGGCGGGGAGAATTGAAATTGAGTCACACACAAACTGCCAGCCAACATTCCCAATTCGGGCGCACAGGTGAGCAGTTCTGCGCCACAATTTAGTCTCCTCACTTTCTTCCTTTGACTGACTTTTGCCAACAGCCCCCAGCAGACCAGATCGCAAGGCCCATTCCCTTTCCACTTTCCATGTCCCTACCTCCACGGCACCCACTGCCCCGGCGCTGCCTCATCCCTGCTTGAGCCCAGCATCCATGGTGCGCTGGAGTTCGGGTACGAGGTGGGGGTCAGTTGGGGAATGAACAACAGCAGCTCCTCCAGTCTGACCATGTATCAAACATCACTGGATCCACTCTGGTAAATAACGCCTATACTCCCTCCCAAACCCTTATATCTTTCTGAAAGTGTGGCGCCCGATGTTTGAAACAACATACAGGACGGGACCAAAATAGTGCTTTACGTAGCTTTATTATACCAGCGTGCATTGTGTTCCCTCTGCCTCTATTAACACTGTGGAGGATGCCATAAGCTCTATTCAGAGCGTTCTTAGCCTGTCCTGCCCCCGGCAGAGATTTGTGCACAAACAGCCCAGGTCTCTCTGTCCTTGCACTGCCTCTGATTTGGACAATGGACTTGTATTGGATACATTATACTGGATTGTATCCTCTCCAATATTCTCCCCATCCCAACCTCTCTTTCTTCCTTTTGAAACTTTTTGTAAATTGTAATTCTGTTTTCCAGCTTTGGTTTAATGGGTTCAATAGCTTCTTCTTCAACACAAAACAAAAACAGAATTACCTGGAGAAACTCAGCAAGTCTGGCAGCATCGGCGGAGAAGAAATCAGTCAACGTTTCGAGCCTCCATGGCCCTTTTCCAGGTAATTCTGTTTTTGTTTTGTTTTGGATTTCCAGCATCCGCAGTAGCTTTTAGCTTTTTGTTTTTAGCTTCTTCTTCAGTTCGGTGTAGTATTTGGTCCGATATTGCTCCTGTCAAACGCCTAGAAATGTTTGGTTATACTAAAGGTGCTATATTATTGTAAGCTGTTTTTGTTTTGTTTTTTAAATGCTCCACATGTCAGGCAGAAACTGCAGCCAGGAAGCAAATGTGATGTTTCATGTCGCTGAGCCTTGATAATGGAGGGGTTTTGCACCTGTCAGAAACAGCCCAGCCGAAGCCCCGGGTTTGAGATCCAGTCACAAAACTGTTGGCCACAGGAGAACCCAGTCAGTAACCCAGGCAAACCAGCTTGTTTGTTACCAGCCCCTGGGCGAATAAAGGAGAAGGGCAGCGGACGGAGGATTACACAGCTGGAAGAAAAGCACCTGTCCAATCCAAAACTCATAGTTTCGCGTTCAGCGTTGTGACAACTCAATTTTACCAGGGATAGTAGGAAGGGGGGAAGCTTGCTTAGATCTGGTTGATTGTAAGGGGTCACCAGATTTTAAGCCATGCAGGGAAAGTAAAACAGAATTTGCAATAGATTTTAATTCAAATATTTCAGTAACATCCTTTTATCGCTTTAACCCCTCCAGCCTTCCAGATCATCACTGGCTTTTCCTTTGTTCATTCTGGCACAATCATATTCACACAGCTCAGGAAAGAAGAGCACAATTCAACATTTCAAGATTTACTTAATCAACCTGGTGACTTATGTCCCAAGCTAATTTCCATGCTTATCTTTCTTCCACACAGTTAATTTATTGTCAATTGTCACCCTGTCTCGGGGAAACTGCGGTCTGTCCAAATGTGTCTCTCTCTACCTGGTAGCCATGTCAGCGGCAGATCTACTGGTCGTTATCCTCGACCTGATATTTAGGCACATTCCAATCCTTTTTGCGGAGCAGTTTCATTTCCTGTATTCTATCCCTGTGTGTAATATCCATGCTGTCTTCCTATATGCCGCCACTGACTGTTCCGTCTGGTTCACTGTCACTTTCACCTTTGATCGATTTGTGGCTATTTGTCACCAGAATATGAAAATTAAATATTGTACCGAGAAAACAGCGACTGTTGTTCTGGGAACAGTGACTGTGCTGAGCTGCTTAAAGAACATCATCTGGTATTTTACCCTCACAGGTCTGTATTTTCTGAGGAACGGGCCCTGGTTTTGTTATATACCTTTTGCTGTTCAGCTCTCTACGGTCTGGATGACTATAGAATTTCTCCATTACATTCTTACCCCCTGTGCCCCATTTCTCTTGATTCTGCTGCTCAATGTTCTCACCGTCAGACATATTTTAGTCAGCAGCAGAACCCGCAGGAGACTCCGGGCTCACAGCAGTGGGGAGAGTCCCAGAGACCCAGAGATGGAGAGTCGGAGGAAATCCATCATTTTACTAGTCGTTATCTCAGCCAATTTCATCCTGTTGTGGGCATTGTTAATATTGTTTTCTATATGGAGCCGGATATCATTCTTGGGGAATGTGCAAGTTGACCTAGATTATATTGTGATGGAATTGGGCTTCATGTTGCAGCTCCTGAGTTGCTGCACAAACACTGGGATTTACGCCGTGACACAGACTAAGTTCAGGGAGCAGTTGAATAATGTGCTGAAATATCCCTTTACTTCAATTCTTCAATCCATTGTATAACCTGAACACTGACTGACTGAGAATGTCCATTAAGTTTCCATTTAATTTTGTATTTCCATTGGCGGCGGGTCTGTTACTGTGCCGACAGCAGGCAAAGAGCAGGGTGGTGCTGTTATCTTTATGGTGACAGAGCAAATGGACAGAGTCTGTTCCACATGATGTTGTTTGCCAGCCCTGCACAGAGGCCCATTCTGACGGGAGCATATAGAAGGAAAGGGTCGTGTCATCAGTGGCCCCGCCCACTCCTGGTTTTCAAAGCAACCAGGGCATCAACAAATGCAGCAACAACAAGTAGGGGTGGTGTCTATCACTGGCCGGGGTAGGGCTAAGTCAGGTAATTGTGTTTGGCGGGAAATCCGGGCACACCAGGGCAGGAGGGTAATATAGCAGCAACAGTGGGGGAGGCGCCCATAACAGTTACACCGAGGAAGTGGGGTGATACAACAGGTGCAGCGTCGGAGGGTGTATGGTATTCCAGGAAATCTAAAGAGGAAAGGTAATATACCGGGTACACAAGCTGTGGGGGAACGGCAATGTGATAATCCAGGTATACCGCGGGAGGAAGGATATCATACCTTGTGCACTAGATGTGGCGGTGTAGCGATGTGATATATCAATTATAGAGTGCGGGGAAGGGTGATATAACGGGCTTTTATCCCTGTACTGACCCTCTGACTGTGCAGCAGTTCCTCAGTTCCGACCGATGACAACACATCACTGATCAGTACTGTGATTCTCTAAAAATGTGTCGCTCCCTCAGTATTCACCCTTCCACCGTGCCGGCTTTCACTCAATGATGCCTCTCTTATAGTGCAGTGCTCCCTCAGTACTGACCCTCTTACAATGCAGTACTGTGACAGCACTGAGCCTACATCAGTGAACTAGTCCCTCAGTTCTGACCCTCTATCTGTGCAGCACTTTTGCAGTTGTCACCCTCTGACAGTGCAGCTCTCCTTCTGTGCTGAACCTCTGACAGTGCCGCACTTGCTCCACACTGACACTGCAATAGTGCGGCCATCCGTCAATGCTGATCCTCCGATAGGGCAGCACTCCATCAGAACTGACCATCTGACAGTGCAGCATTGCCTGAGTATTGAACCTCCAACAGTGCAGGTCTCCCTCACAATTACCCTCTGACAGGAAAGCACTCCCTCAACACTGACCCTCGAGCAGTGCATTACTAATTCGCTACTGACCATCTGATAGTGCAGCACTCCCTCTGTGCTCCCCCAATAACACTGTGGAGCTTTCTCAGTATTGACCCTCTGCCAGTTCAGCACTCTCTCATTACAATCCACGCAAAAGTGCAGCACTACCTCAGTAGTAACGCGATGATAATGCAGCACTCCATCAGTAGTCGCCTTCTGACAGAGCAGCACTCGTTCTGTTCTAACATTCCAGCAGTGCAACAATCCCTCAGCATTTACCAACTGATAGTACAGCACTCCCTTAATACTGACTCTCCAGCAATACAGCAATCCCTCAGTACTGACCATCTGATCGTGCAGCGCTTCCTCAGTGCTCCCTCAGCGGACACTTCATCGCTCCTTCAGTACTCACCCTCTGCCAGTTCAGCACGCTGTCGGTACTGGACATCCAACAGTGCAGCACTCCTTCATCACTGAACATCTGACAGTGTGGCGCATCCTCAGCACTGACCCTCCGATAGTACAGCACTCCTCTGTGCCGACCCTCTGACAGTGCAGCACTCTCTCAACACTCACCTTTTGACAGCACAGCTTTCCATCAGTACGGACTCTCCCATAGAGCAGAACTCCATCAGTACTGACAATCTCTCAGTGCAACACTCCGAAAATGCTGGCGCCCCAACACTGCAGATTCCGCTCTTTACTGACCCACCTTTATATCAGCTCTCACTATCTATGATATCCTGTTCATGCATCAATGTCTAAATACTGACCCTCCCATAGTGCAGCACTACCTCAATACTGAACCACAAACAGTGCAACACCAGCTCAATACACACCCTCCGACAGTGCAACACTTCCTCAGTACTGACTCTCCGACACGCTGGCACTCCCACAGCACTGAACCGCCGACAGGGCAGAATTCCATCTGTCCTAACCCACCAACTGTGCATCACTCTCTAATTCTCCACCTTCCAAAAGTACATCATTCTCCCACCACTGACCCTCCAGCCTGTGGTGGAAGATAGAAATCGTGCGGTTGAATATCATTAGGACATTCTACTTTAGAGTTGAATCAGTGGTCACTCTTTGTTAAGGCGTAAAAAATGGTTAAAATATTCACTCAGGATACTTTGCACACAGAGCTACATCAGAAGACCATTGGAACATTCCGCGATGGTGTGAGATTTCACTGACATTTCAGAAGCTCTTTTCGGAATCCAGTACCAGATATGGGCAATCTCCAGGGGAAAAAATAACATCAGGATATGTAAATTCTGTCTATGTGATAAAGTTTCACCCTTTAGCAAAGGCATGTTAAAGCGATAGTGCCATTCATTATTTATAAGTTAATGTGCAATTTGAAGTCATTGAAGTTTCAAGAATGAATCCTTTTAACCTTGTCCAGTGTATCACTAAGCTCTAGTGGACTATATTCAATTCGAAGTGAACATTATCAGTAACCTTTATGAAGGGCCGATGCGGCGGGGATATAGCATTTCAATTACCGAATTGGAAAAAAATACTATATATATATATATTATAAGAGCATTCTGTAAAAAAAATAATAAACTAGTTCACACAAATACAGATGATGAGAATACTAAAACAAGGTATACTGGTTGTAAGAGTTGTTATTAGAACATATTAGAAAAAAATATTTACCATATAAACACTCACAGTTACCATATAATGACACAGTCCTCAATAATTAAACCATTATCAAAAACAGTGAATAATAGAACCTTAAGAGGATGATTAAAGAGAAAGCAGCTTAGACAAAGAAGCAACACCACAGTTGCCAAGGGCAATGTAATTCAAACAGAATTGACAGAAAGAGAGGAAATCATGCCACTGAAAAGCACACGAGTATTGAAATCCTCAAGTTACCGCTTCTCACTAGAGCTCTCTGCATGGCTAGACATTTCGAACTTCATTGCGCTGACCATAATCGGATCACTCCTCTTGGCACTTAAGGTAACAATTTGCTTTAAAGCTTGATGCAACATTATAATATATTTGTGACTGTATCATTGAATAGTTTTATGTTCTGGATTCTACATTAGAACTGAGATTATGCTTTCCATCTTTGTATATCTTTGACGTTTCATGTACTTAACTATTTAAGGCATCTTGCATGTTCTGGCTCTTGAATAAATGTTTGAATAATGTAGGAAACATAATGTCTCACTCAGTATTCTGTGTACGACTTCACAGAGCTCAACACTGCACCTTCCTAATGAGGGAATTAACTTATATAACGAGAGCCACGGACCATTATAATATCCGTGTATTTGTAACATAGCTGAGCATTATATTGTTTTCAAAGGACAATCTTAATGAAGGGTATCTTAATGATGGAATCCTTCACTCAGGGTGTGGTGGATCATTTATTCACTCCCCAAGCAAGAGTATGTGAAAGGTGTATGTTTTAAACTCAGGTGAAAGTAATTATCAGAGAAGAGGTCGTTATCTGGAACAGCCCCTTAAGGATCAAGGTTATAATCCACATCAGACCCTGCAACATTGCAGCACTCCCTCCGCAATGACCATTTGACAGTGCACTGCCCCCTCAGTACAGAGTCTCTGACAGTGCGTCACTCCCTCAGTACTGACACTCCGATTGTGCAGCACTCCCTCATTACTGAACCTCTGACATTCCCCCGCCCCCCTCAATTAGCTCTGAGCCCCACCTCCACCGCTCTGATACAATAAGGTAGTCGTGAATTCAACGGACCAACATGTTCTCACTGTTAAAGGTTTGTACTCCTGAAACAAATAAGAGAATCACCGAATCGCCGCATTGCGACTGAGCAGAAAGAGGCCATTCGGCCCATCGTGTTCTACCTGCCGCCCGAGTGTGCATCAAGGCTCAGTGCCATCTTCCTGACTTTTCCCTGTAACTCTGCACAATGTGTCCATAAGAATACTCATGTAATGGCCTCTTGAATGCCTCAATTGAACCTGCACCCAACACACTTCCAGTTAGTCCACTGCAGTCCAGTACCACTTGCTATGTGAATCAGTCTTTCCTTCCCCTCAAGCCAGATTTAACATGCCGGATTGGAAAGGTAAGAGTCACAAGGCAACGGTACTGAAACAATGGATGATCTCTCTGTGAGCTTCGGTGTGTAGAGTTGGCGCTTGCAATCATTTCACTCAGGGCCGGCGGTCAAAATATTTATTTTTTAAGTATTTGGGCTAAATTAGTTCAAGTGTAATCAATGAGCACTGAGAGTCCGTAGGGTCGATATGTTTCTTCATATCAGTGAAATATTTTCAAATTAAGGATGCGTAAACTAAAGGTTTATTTGACAAGATACCAGAAAATGCCAGGTCACCGTGGAGATGGGTGGAGTTTTCGGAGATTCTCTGGTTTCAGTTGATCTGCCAGTTTCTTGAGATTGTTTAGCAGCAACTGGGAGAGGCGCAGTGAGGCAATCCCCAACCAGATTGCGACACAAGTATATTGTCCCTTTAATGTGGGGGCCAGACAGCACCCAATGGAACAGGTGTCTCCTTCCTGAGTGCTGCTTTGACTCGAAATAAGTATTTTCTAACAATCTTATCCACGTGCATGGTCACCTTCACAGGCCTGAGACGTGGACAGGTTCTGTTTCTGCAACGTTCGGTGTAGAGGTCGTGTATGTGTTGGCATTAATTTTCCCAAATTCGCGAGATTCTGGAAAGATCCCATCAGACTGGAAAGCAATAAATTTAACCACACTGTTCAAGAAGGGAGGGAGAGGAAATCAGGGAACGATAGGCCAGTCAGCTTGACGCCGGTCGTGGGGAAGGTGTTAGAATTGATCGTTAACGGGGTTCTAGCTGGGCACTTGCAAAACTTCAACATAATGGGCGAGAGTCAGCATGGTTTTGTGCAATAGAAATCATGGTTAACCGATTTATTTGATTTGTTTGATGGTGCAACTTGCGCCGTGGATAAAGGGGGACCTGTAGATGTGCTGTGCTTGGGCTTCCAGAAGGCATTTGATAAGCTGCCACATGAAAGGCTATTGCAGAAAACAAAAGCTCAGTGTATAGCGGGTAACACAGTAACACGGATAGAACATTGGCTGGCTAGAACATTGGCAGGGGCGGGGCATGATGCTCCTTTGTCAGAGCGGGGGCGGAACATGTTGATCCACTGTGAGAGCGGGAGCGAGGCCTCTTGCTCCATTGTCAGAGCGGAGGCGGGGCCTTTTGCTCTTTTGCCAGAGCTGGGTGGGGCCCGTTGGTCCATTGTCAGAGCGGAGGCGGGGCCTGCTGCTTCATCATCGGAGAGGAGCTGGGCCTTTTCGTTATTGTCAGAGGGGAGGCGGGGCCATTTTCTCCATTGTCAGAGCGGAGGCGGGGCCAGATGCTCCATTGTCAGAGCGGAGGCGGGGCCGGTTGCTCCATTTTCAGAGCGGAGGCGGGGCATTTTGCTCCATTTTTGAAGCGGAGGCGGGGCCTGTTCCTATATTGTTAGAGCGGAGGTGTGACCAGATACTCTGTTGCCTGTTACTTCATTGCCAGAGCGGAGGCAGGGCCTGTTGATCCACTGTCACAGAGGGGGCGCGGCCTGTTGCTCCAGTGACAGGGCGGGGGCGGGGACAGTTTATCAAATGTCAGAGCGGGGCGGGGCCTGTTACTCCACTGTCAGTGCGCAGCATGGGCCTGTTCATGCATTGTCAGCGCTGGGGCTGCGCCGGATGCTCTTTTGTCATAGCAGGGGCGGGGACAGTTGCTCCGCTGTCAGAGCGGGGATGGGACCTGTTTCTCGATTGTCAGATCAGGGCCGGTTATGTTACTCCAATGTCAGAGCGGAGGCGGGGCCTGTTAATCCATTGTCTGAGCGCGGGCGGAGCCTGTTACTTCATTCTCAGAGCGGGGGCGGAGCCTGTTACTTCATTCTCAGAGCGGGGGCGGAGCCTGTTACTTCATTCTCAGAGCGGGGGCGGAGCCTGTTACTTCATTGCCAGAGTCGGGGCTGCGCCCGATGCTATTTTGTCAGAGCAGTGGTAGAGCAAATTGCTCTTTTGTCGGAGCGGAGGGTGGCCTGTTGCTCCATTGTCAGAGGAGAGGTGGCGCCTTTTGCTCCATTGTACGAGCGGAGCCGGGGTCTGTTACTGCATGGTCAGCCCGGGGGAGGGGCCTGTTTTCTCCGTTGCCATATCGGGGGCGGGGCCTGGTTCTCTGTTTTCAGAGCGGGGCTTGGGACTGTTTCCCCATTGTCAGAGCGGAAGCGGGGCCTGTTGATCGCATTTCAGAGCCGGGGCTGCGCCCGAAGCTCTTTTCTCAGAGCAGGAGAGGGGCATGATGCTCTTTTGTTAGTGCGGAGGGTGGTTTCTTGCTCCATTGTCAGAGCGGAGGCATGGGCCTGTTTCTCCAGCGTCAGAGGGGAGGAGGGGATTGTTGCTCCATTGACAGCATGGGGGTGGGGCGTCTTGCTGTATTTTCAGAGTGGGGAAAGGGCCTGTTTTCCATTCCCAGAGCGGGGCTGTGGCACGGTATTTCATTGCCACACTGGGTGCGTGGACCTGTTAAACTGTTTTCAGAGCAGAGGCGGGCCTGTTTCTCCATTGTCAGGAAGGGTGTGGGGCCCGTGGCCCCAAAGTCAGAGCGGGGGCGGGTCCTGTTGATCAATTGTCAGCTCGGGGGCGGGGCCCGTTACTTCTTTGTCAGTGCTGGGGCGGTGCCTGTTACTCCATTGTCTGAGCGGAGGCAGGGCCTACTGCTCCGTTGTCAGATCAGGAGCGGGGTCTGTTATTCCGTTTTCATAGCGGAGACGAGATCTATTGATCCAATGTTAGAGCCGGGGCTGGGACCTATGCTCTTTTGTCAGAGCGGGGGCGGGATATGTTGATCCACTGAGAGACCTTGGGCGAGGACTGTTGCTACATTGTTAGAACGGCGTGCGGCCTTTTCCTCCATTGTCAGAGCGGGGGAGGGGCCTGTTGCTCCATTCTCAGATCGGAAGTTGGGCATGATTCTCCATGGTCGGAGCGGCGGCGGGGCCTGTACCTGGATTGTCAGAGGGGAGACGTGCCCTGTTACTGTGTTGTCAGAGAGGGGCCGTTGCCTGTTACTCCATTGGCAGAGCGGAGGCATGGGCTTGTTACTGCATTGTCAGAGCAGGGTCGGGGCCTGTTGCCCCATTGTCAGAGCGGAGGCGGGGCCTCTTGATACATTGTCAGAGGCGGGGATGCGCCCGATGCTCTTTTGTCAAAGCTTGGGCGGGGCATAATGATCTTTTGTCAAGGCAGAGGAAGGCCTGTTGCTCCTTTGTCGAGCAGACGCGGGGCCTTTCGCTCCATTTCGGAGCGGAGGCGGGGCCTGTTACTGCATTGTCAGCATGGGGGCGGGGCCTGTTTCTATAGGGTCAGAATGGGGACAGCGCCTGTTACTCCATTGACAGAGCGGGGAAATGGCATGTTTCTTTGTTACCATACGGGGGGCGGGGCCTGTTACACTGTTTTCAGAGCGGGGGTGAGGACTGTTTCTTTATTGTCAGAGCGGAAGCGGGGCCTGTTGATTCATTGTCAGAGCCGGGGCTGCGCCTGATGCTCTTTTATCAGAGCAAGAGCGGGGCATGATGCTCTTCTGTCACAGCGGAGGATGGTCTGTTGCTCCATTGTCAGAGCGGAGGCATGGGCCTGTATCTGCATTGTCAGAGCAGAGCCGGGGCCTGTTGCTTCATTGTCAGGCAAGAGGCGGGGCCTGTTACCCCATTGCCATGCTGGGGGCGGGGCCTGTTACACTGTTTTCAGCGCGGGGGCGGGGCCTGTTTCTCTATTGTCAGAGAGGGGGCGGGGACGGGCACTCCATTGTCAGAACAGGTCTGGGGCCTGTTATTCCATTGTCAGAGCGGAGGCGGGGTCTATTGATCCATTGTCAGAGCCGGGGCTGCGCCCCGTTCTCTTTTGTCAGAGCGGAGGCGGGGCCTGTTCCTTTTTGTCCGAGCGGAGGCGTGTCCTGTTGCTCCATTCTATAAGCGCACAGCGGTGACTTTTGCTTCATTGTCTTACCCGAGCCAGGCATTTTGCTCCATTGTCTTAGCGGGGGCGGGGCCTGTTGCTCCATTGTCTTGGTGGGGGCGGAGCCTGTTTGCTTCATTGTCAGAGAGGGGCCGGGTCCTTTTGCTTCATTGTCAGAGAGGGGCCGGGTCCTTTTGCTTCATTGTCAGAGAGGGGCCGGGTCCTTTTGCTTCATTGTCAGAGCGTGACCGGGCCCTGTTGCTGGATTGACAGAACGGGGCGGGGCCTGTAGAAAAATTGGCAGAGCGGGGGTGGGGCTTTTTGCGCCATTGACAGATCGGTGCCGGGCCAGGTGATCCATTGCCAGAGTGGAAGCGGGGCCTGTTGCTCCATTGGCAGAGGGGAGGGGGGGGGGTGCTGTTACTCCATTGTGGTGCGTGCAGGTGCTGCCATTGTGATGTCAGGGTTGGGTGGGGCCTGTCGGTCCAGTGACTTAGTGGGTGTGGTTATGAGGAGAGTGCTCACCTTTTCAAGTTGAGCGGACAAGCCCCTTTCGAACAAGTGACCGCTCCCATTGCTGCCGCCGTAGCAATCAGGAAAATTGTCCAACCAGAACACGCACAGTTAGGGGCTGGTATCTCAGGGACAATGGAGGAGTGGTGATATCACAGGTATCCGTCGTTAAGGGGAGATATAGCAGCTGCTTTGGGTGGGAGGTGGTCCATGTACACCAGTGAGCAAGGAGAGATACTTGCTGCGCTTTGCGCGTGGGGTGGGGGGTTATATCCTGTACACTGGGGCAGTGAGTTAGACAGAAGAGGTACACGCATCGTTAGAGATAGACTTGACTCACCGAGTTAGCATCAGGTTTTCTAGGCACCCTTGGAGAGGGAGATAATGCAGATGCATCTTGGAAAGGGAGATTTATAAAAGCTGCAGAGATGGAACACTGTGAAATATAAGTTACACGAGGGAACAGATTTACTCCATACACAGGGTGAATGTCTGATAGACCAGGTACACAGGAGGAAGGGGGAGGGGCATTTTGTTTGGTTGCCTGTTGAAAGCAGGATAATGTAGCAGGTACACAGCGACTCCGCTAAATATATCAGCTACACCACGACAGGGGTTGATATACCTTGTGCACTGGGGAGGGGATTGATGGAACTGCTACAAAGGGTGAGAGGGGAGGTTTACCAGGTACAGTAGGGCGAAGGTGGGGGGAATATCTACGTTTCACCGGGAGAGGGTACATACGAGCTGGTTGGAGGAAGGAGTAAATATATGATCCTTTGCTTCTTTGAAACTCTCTATTTATTTCAGGGACTGTTAGAGTTACAGGGTCTCGTTCAGGCTCAGGTTCTGTGCTGATGTCAGAGTCTATATTAGAATCTGTTTTAGATTCAGGGTCTGATTTATTAACGCCAGGTATTCATGTCAGATGTTACATTATTTTAAGACTAAGTGGCTTTATTAGATGCATGGGTTATAATAAATTCAGTATCTGAGGGAGACAAATATAGTGTCCGTGTGTGTGATTGAGATAGAGATAAGGATACCGTGTGTGATACAAAGAAAGAGATTTGAGACAGAGTCATGGGGAGATAGAGGGAGAGAGAGGCAGCTTGAGTAAACCAGACAGACAATGTGAGACAGAACAGGACAGAGATAAAGAAGTAAAACAGGCAGGAAAAACATTTTTCTAAGGAACAGACAGAGATTAAGGAAAGACACAGAGTGGGAGAGATTCGGACAGCGGAGGTGACTGAAAGCAGAAAGAAAGAGTGACAGAGACAACAAGGTAGAGGAGCAGCGCAGAAACAGGGAGTAAAGGGGATGCAGGGAGACATAAAGAAACTGCCAGGTAAAAATAGACAGAGCAGCAGGGAGTGAGAGAGTCAGAAAGAGGGAGTTACAGGAAGGTAGAAATTGAGACAGAGAGAGAGAGGTTGCCACACACAGAGAGTCAGGGTGAGACATCAAATGATGAGAAAACATTGAAAGGAAGAAATAGGCTTGGAGAGTAATTGAGAGTGAAATGGAAAGAGTGGCACAGAGAGGCAGGGGCAGGGAAAGAGACAGGGTGAGAGGGACAGACAGGGCATGGAGAGAGGAAGCGGAAGGAGAGTGATGGAACAGGACTCAGAGGCTCCCAGAGAGCGTGTTTAGAGATACAGAGATTGATACATGGAGAGAAATATAGGCAACGTGTGGGACTCAGATACTTCGATGGATGGGATCCTCTATCTGTTTTATGGAAATGTCATCCCCAGCCTGGTCCTGTTTTCTGATCTCCCAAATGATCACTATTGCAGGCGAGGATAAAGGAAACTAGAAAGATACTCTGAAGTTCCCTTCAAAGCGTGCCGGCATTGAAGGCAATGAGTGGCAGGATCTTGTTCCCAATCGATCAGAATGGCAACATCTTCTCCATCAAGAAGCATTGCGCTTCGTGTCTTACCGGCTTAATGATGAGGCAGAGCTGCAGCAGAGAAGGGAAGGCAGGGAAACAACAGAGTGCCCTAGGGCAGTGCCTCGTGTGTCATCCTGCCTCATGCGCCCAGATATCTGCAGGTCAAGAATCAGCCTCTTCACCCACACGGTGACCATGGCAGACACTATGGAGTCCGATCAGATGTCATCCTAGAATCCAGGGACAGTCGGCATTGACCAAATTGTTTCAGAGCCTGTGTTAAATTCAAGGCCTGTTATAATTTGAGGTCCTGTAATACTCATAGGGTCTGTATTCGATTCACAGCCTGGATCATTATCGGGGCCTGTAATGGTTTCATTTCTTCATTATTTCCATGCTCTTCATTAGATTTGGGGCCTGTGTTTGTTTCCTGGGTTTGATCATTTTGAGAGGCAGCAGTTGTTGCTGGGTGTATTTGTTTCTGCTCTTTATTCATTACCGTACTAGGAAGATCAGCCTCTGGCACAAAGAAACTGTTCAACACAAGTGTAACTATGACATAATGGCTTTTGGACTCTGTTAGGCCTCTGGCTTCCGATGGCCTCTGGAGGCACACAGTCATAGGATCATACAGCAGCGGGAGAGGCAACATGTCCATCGTGTCTGTACTAAATTAATGGCCGCTTTCAGTATTTATTCGTCTCAGGGTCCGTGTTGGTCTTAATGTTCAATATTAAGTTCCAGGGCTTCTAATAGCCTCAGTGATTTTATGAGTTTAGGGGTCTGCATTTTTCCTGAGCTAATTGTAATTTCAGGGCCCATGTTCATTTTCGGCTCAGTAATAGTTTCAGGCGCTGCATTATTCTCAGGGCCCATATTAGTTTCACCACCAATCCTACTGTCAGGGGCTTCATGAGTTTCAAAGCATTTAATAAACTCTGGGCCCATAATTTTTACTCAGTGCCTGCTTTTGTTTCACAGTCTCTATTAATTCAGGACCTGAATTAGTTTTAGGATTTGTATTAGTTACAGGGTCTGTATTAGTTTCCGGGATGTATTAGTTTCAGGGATTTCATTAGTTCCTGCCTGTTTTCGGTTCCACTCTTCCATTCATGCACATGCAGCTATGGTCAGCCTCTTTCTCAATGAATCTGTTCAACAAAAACAGTAAACATGATGTACGGACCCAAAGGGCTCTGTTGGAACACAGTTGTAGAATCATTGAGTTGAGCAAGAAGCCATTTGGCCCGTCGTATCTGTTCCCACATTTTCCAATGCCAATGTATTCAATCGTTCTCTCCTCCCCTCCATTAGATGTGCAAATTTCCACTGCCTGTACACATGCAATTCTATTTTGAAGGTTATGTGTCTATCTGCCTCCGCCAGACTTTCAGGCTGAACATTCCAGGCTTCTCTGAGCCAACAACTGGTTATCCCATCTCTGCTTCTTTGTCAATCATTTTAAAACTCTGCCCGTCACAGGCACAGATTCTAGGTTCACCAGTTAGTCGTTATTTACTCCAATAAAGCACATCATGAATTGTAATGTCTCTTTTAAACATCCCCTTATTTTTCCCCACCTAATTGAAGCCCCTCACCCCTGCTCCACTTCCAGTAAAATTCCGTTGCACCCTCTCCAACGCCCTGACATCCTTCCTGAAATGGGCGCCCCAGAAAGATACACAATACTTTTGCTAAGGCTTCACCAAGACCTAAAGACGTACACATCTTTTGGTCTGAATTTCTAACTTTTGTAAACTCTGAATCTCTATTAATGAAAATATATAGTTATTTTAATACTCTAGAAAGGGTGCCCTGGCATATTTGATGAATTGTGTATCTCCACCTCATCTTTCTTATTGAACGCCTACATTAGCCCTATTTTCTACTTCTTAATCCTCTCTTTACACTATCCCACCCCTCAAAAACCCTCATACATTGGAATATTACAACAATGGATGGAAATCTGAGAACAATAGATTGGGATGTTACCGCAATGGATGAGAATCTGAGAACAAGAGATTAGAGTGTTACAACAATGGATCAGATGCTGAGAATAATAGATTGGAATGTTACAACAATGGATCAGAATCGGAGAATAATAGATTGGAATGTCACAGAAATGAGCAGGAGCTTATCACCGGCGTTTTATGAACTTTCTACATATTATGATTGGATGCTATTGAAACGCCGGGTCTATTGGGCACTCACGGTTATTCACGCGGGTTGCTATCGCATCCTCGCTATTAATGGCGTCCCTGATAAGTCTCACTATGTATGGTCATTAATTCTACAAACCATGTTTAACTGAATTACTCTTCTCCATCAAATATAGAAGTGTTTTGCGGTTGCAACTAGTTTCAACCAGTTCAGAAAAGCAGAGACAACAGGATTATGATTATCATCGAGTTCCGCAATTTCAGTATCATATTTCATCTCTTCTGTCTTCTGCCATAAAACATACATTTCAGTTCATTAGTGCATCTACAGTAGTTTCAAGACGTCACTAGATGCAGCAACATCGTGGAACATTTCAGCGCCTTCGGGAAAACAGATTTTATTTTTTAAAAAATAAGCTTTTACATAATTCCATTGTTTTCTCTATTCCTTACAGTAAACATATTGACGATTGTAATCTTTACTCGGAGAAATTGTGGCCTCTGCATATGTGTCATTCGGAGCCTGGTGTCCATGGCATTGGCGGATCTACTTGTCATTATTGTCGACCTGATATTGAGACACATTCCAATTGTTTATTGGGAATATTTTAATTTCCTGTGGGTCATGCGTGTGTGTAATATCCATGCTGTCCTGCTTTATGCAGCCACTGACTTTTCTGTCTGGTTCAGCGTCTCTTTCACCTTTGAATTATTCGTGGACATTTGTTGGCAGAAGTTGAAAAGCAAATATTGCACTGAGAAAATGGCGGTTGTGGTTCTAGGAACAGTGACTGTGCTGACCTTGATAAATAATGTTTTCTGGTGTTTTATGTTATCAGATTGGAATTTGCTAATGAACATCCCATGGTTTTGTATTTTCGCTATGGAATTTCAGCTCCCTCGGGTCTGGGTAACTATAGAAATTATCCATTACATTTGTACACCCTGTGTCCCATTTGTCCTGATTCTGCTGCTCAATGTTCTCACCGTCAGACACATTTTAATGAGCAGCAGAGCCCGCAGGAGACTTCTTGCTCACAGCAGTGGGGAGAGTCCAGAGACCCAGAGACGGACAGTCGGAGGAAATCCATCATTTTACTTTTCGTTATCTCGGCTAATTTCATCCAGTTGTGAACGATGTTGATGGTGTTTACTATATGCAGGCGGATTTTTTATATGATGCCTGGTCCTGTATTGATGGATGTCTCTTTTCCGAGTATTGGGCTTCATGCAGCAGCTCCTGAGTTGCTGCACAAACACTGGGATTTAGGCCGTGATCCATACAAGGTTGAGGCAGAAGTTGAAGAATGTTTTGAAGTTTGCCTTTACTCCAAGTCTTCGATGCTTTTGAGGATTTGAAGAAATTAATCACTGACAGTTTCCACCATTTTACCATTTGATTTTTCTCTTCCAGCGGGGCGGTGAGCTGCCTCTGTTGTGACACAGTGGGGACCGGTCCTGTCCCTATTGTAAAACATGGGGGACAGGATTTGTCCCTGTCGCAACAGAGCGGGCTGCTGCCTACCGCTCTGGTGACAGAGGAGATGGTGGAGCCTGTGACTATGATTTGAGAGCGGGGAGGGCTCTGCTGCTAGGGGGACAGTGAGGCAGGTGGCCTTGCTATGGTAACAGAGAGGGAAAGGGGCCGGTCACTCTGACGTCAGTGAGGGGCGGGGCCTGACGCTGTTAATGGAAAGCGTGGCCTTCCCTCTGGCTCTATTGGCAGAGGAGGAAGCAGAGACACTGACTCTGGAAACAGAGTGAGGATGTCCCTTTCTCTATGGGTACAGAGCTAAACTCGTAACTGCCTTTATGGTCACTGGACGGACAACGGCCTAATTACAATCCTGGTGACAGCTGCCTGCCTCCAGTCTCCTAACAAATTGGAGCCTAGATGTGGGGAGGGGTTGCGGGGGGGTGGGGGAGGGGGGGGTGGTGTAGCGGGTGAGATCAATTGCCACCCCCGATTGCAGGGAAATAAGAAGAAGAGGGAAAGCCATGCCAGGCAAACTGGCAGATCTTGCTCCTGACACAGGTTCACTGAAGCAGAGTGAATTAAAACAGGAAGATGGGGGATGGGGTATGTGAACACGGTGGGGTTCTTATAAAAGTAAATGCATCAATAAATTATCGACATTGTTTGTGCTTTAAAAATATTTTCCTTTTGCAAAGAATCAGTGTGAGAAAAGTTGAAAACTTTTTTGGAAACTTATAGAAACTTATAGCAAGATGCATTTTGTAACGGTTAATCACTGATCATGTATTGCAGAGGAATTACAGAATGGAGATTAGGGTCTGATAACTGTACCAGATGTATACATTGCAATCTGGAATAATCCTCATCTACCATCTCCAGCCAATAACTCCATTGGGGAATGAGGAGAGAGTTCAGGTACAGGATCTGGTGGTAAAAGAGCGAATGTACCACCCTAGTGAACTGCGCACAGTGCTGCAAACTTCAACCCTTTACAGTATTGTTCAATATTCTAACTTCATCAAACTGCTTCCAGGTGCAATCATGCAGTATTATCTGAAACTGTCAAAGAGCAGCGCCTGTTGTGGCGGTGAGTGGCCAGCAGAGGCTGGGGCTGCATCACATTAATCACGCGGCAGTGACACGGGTTTGAGAAGAGCCTTTGAACCTGGGCGCTGGGAATGCGGAATTAACAAACAACTCACACTCCCATCCTGTGTGATGCTGTGCCTCACCACTCAGTGAGCAGCCCTTATAGAGAAAGAGAGGCAATAATAATTCAGATGATCCAGTAAAAAAGGAGCTTCTTAAAACGTTCAGGGTAAGCATTCAGGAGTTTATTAAGCACGAAATCCAAGCAATAACCATTAATCCCATAGTACAAAAACATCCAGATTTCCCTTCAAAGCGGATTATCACAGACTCAAGCGTGTTCCAGTTGTAAGCTCAGTATTTAGCCACTCAATCCTTTGCAATTGTAATGCTCATTGCATTCTGCCACTTTATTGATGCCTTTCTAACTGAGAGATTTCCTTGTCTGATTGTCCATCAATGGAAGCCCTGCTTGCTGACCTGTAGGGTCAATGTACCATTTCACAACATTTCTGTCGATGGTCGTCAGTGAAAATGTGCAAGAAAACAGACTTTTCACTTCCACAGAATAAAATGCCGAGCAGGGAAATTCCATTCAATCCACCTCTTTTCTGTAACTTCAGTTAATTCAGCTGCTCCCCTTACATTTATTTTCAATCACTTCAACATGAACTTAAACTTGTACAGCTGGTCTAACACAGCTATTGTAACACAAAATCACTCTTATATCCTTTAAAAAAACTTGACTTGTGAGTTTATATCTGATTCTGCAAAGCCCCGCACCAAATTATTCCCCCAATCCACAGAAACATTGATTAAAAACATCATATCTTCCCAGAGACTGATCTTCAAAAAGGGACTCTCTGTTGTCCCTGTGCCCGTTCTCAATGCTGACAGGTTGATGAAGCTTTAGGACCTGCACACAGAGGGTGAACTTTGATCGAAAAGCCTCATTAAAAAATAAATCACTTCATTGCAGAAACGGGCTGGCGCTGACGATCAGTCTGGCTTCAGTCTGACCAGAGCCCACTAATTTAAAAAAGGGACTCATCATCTATTTAACAAAGCAAAGGCTGAATAACTCCCCCACTCTAGCAGTTTGGAGCTGAATCAATAGCGTATCAGAATCACACATGTCTAGCTGCAGATGATCACATTGCTGACAGAATCATTGTGTTAAAGAAGCTGAAGATAAAGGATAGCCGCTATCGAGCGAGTATGTAAAACAGACAGAGACGGGATCACGGCTGCTCGGGGAAACTCTCCATTTCTTTCACGGTTCCGGTGGGTCCACACCTGAGCACTGAATGTCTTCCCGCTTGAAGCCGATAAAACATTGATCCTTCTGGAGCTGCGGCAAACAGAAGAAATGATGGATGGATGTCACAAGCAAGGGAGGAATTGGGCAGAATGACTGGATGTAAGAGAGATGGATCGACCATGAGAATTATCTCCTTTTTAATCATTCATGGAATGAGGGCTTTCAGGTGGTGGTGTTCACATCTGTCTGTTGTCCTTGTCCTTCCCGATGGTAGTGGTCTTTTGTTTGGAAGGTGCTGTCGAAGCAGCCCTGGTCAATTCATGCAGAACATCTTGTAGATTGTTCACACTGCTGCTACTGTGTGTGGGTGGTGGAGGGAGTGTATGTTTCTGGATGGGGTGACAATCAAGCGGGGCTATTTTGCGCTGGATGGTGTCGAACTTCATAGGTGTTGTGGGAGTTCACTCATCTAGGCTAGTGGGGAGTATTCTATCACACACCTGATTTGTGCCTTGTAGATGCTGGACAGGCTTTGGGGAGACAGGAGGTGAGTTACGTGCCGCAAGATTCCCAGCCTCTGACCTATCCTTGTAGCCTCAGTGTTAATATGGCTGGTCCAGTTCACTTTCTGGTCAAATGACAGGAGAATATCCAAAGGGGAAATTGGGACAGTTATATGAGGGGGCAGTTCATGCTCAGTGATAACAGAGTGTGAAAGGGATTATATGGGGCTTCTCATGTTTGTCCTGAGTGCAGTGCAGTCTCTCACCCGATCCATAATGATATCCTTCGCGCTCTCTTCATTGAGCCCTCTCACTGAAGTGACCTTCACACGAATCGTCTTGTAGTTACTGTCTAAACACAACAGTAAGAACATGAACAGGTTAAACACACCCATAATTCCCCTCTCCCTCACTCCATACCTCTATTCATCTCATTCCATCTGATCTCAGTTCTGCCCTTTCCGTATTATCATTCTGCAACCTTTCTCTTCATTGTCAGCTCCTTGTCAGCTTTCCTTATATCATTTACGTCCCGTGTTTACGTCTTTTAGTAGAGAGTGAGATTGAGAGAGAGAGAGAAAGAGCGGGGGGACGGATAGATAGATAGGAAGACAGACAGGGAGAGAGAGCGAGTCAGAAAGAGAGGACGAGACAGGGTGAGATGAAGAGAGAGAGACAGAGTGCGAGACAGAGAGAGAAAAATGAAGAGAGGAAGGAAAGAGAGGCAGAAAGAGAGATACTGAAAGAGAGAGACGGAGAGGTGTACAGAGAAACAGAAAGGAAGAAAGAGAGATACAGAGGTCGATAGAAAGACCTATAGAGAGAGACAGAGAGTTGGAGAAACAGAGAGAGAGAGAAAGAGAGGGAGAAAGGAAGCGAGACATGGAACCAGGGATAGAGAGAGGGAGGGAGAGACAGGAGAGGGCAAGGTGGGTGTTGGTGGGGGAGCGAAAATCTGAGAGAGAGATTGGGGAGAACAGAGGCTGCGAGATAAAGAACGGAAAATGCAGAGGAAGCCAGTCGGACAGAGGGAAAAAGAGATAGATAGAGAGGGTGAGGTAAAGTGATAGACAGAGGGAGTGAGAGACAGAGTGAGAGAAAAGTGAGAACCCTAGAAATGGAGAGAGGAGGAGAGTCACAGAGACATAAAGAGATGGAGCAACAAAGGGGGAGGGGGAGAGTGGCAGGTAGGGAGAGTACAGAAATATTATACATGTATCAGCATAAAAATCAGTGAAAGAGGGAAAGAGAGATCGAGGAAGAAACAGAGAATGAGACACATAGAGAGAGACAGAGAGATGAAGCCACGATTGACACAGAGGCAGAGAGAGACACAGAGGCTCAAAAATATTTCCAAAGATGCAGCCTTTATTTCCAATGATTTCACACAAAGCGAATCTACGGTTTTGTTTTGTTTTAATTTGTTGTGTGTCTGCATCGCGGGCAAGGCCAGCATTTACTATCCATCCATAACTGAACTTGAGAAGGTGGTGGGCAGGCGCCTTCTTGAAGGGCTGCAGTCCGTCTGGTCTCCCTTCTCTCTAGCGGGCTGGATACAACTGAGAGTCTGCCTGGGCCATTTCAGAGTACAGTTTAGGAGTCAGTCACATTGCTGTGGATCTGGAGTCACACATAGGCCACAGCAGGAAAGGGCGGAATATTTCTTTCCCTAAAAGCACATCCCGAAAGTACAGGGATTTTATAGCGATTCGGAATGATTGACCAGTGCCAGGAATGGCTTCCTGCAATTAATTTTAATACAGAGATAGGCAGAGTTTTGGTGCCTCAAGAGATCAAGGGATAGGTGGAGCGGGCAGGAAAGTGCAGTTGAATCCCACGATCAGCCATGAGCGTATTGAATGGGGGAGCAGGCTCGAGGGGCCGAATGGTCTTCTCCTGTTCCTATTCGTTCTGTTCTGCACATGCACACTTACTGAATAACCTGACATCACTGCTTCACCGCAGCGAATCATTCTGTACCATTACTCACTAGGGGGTTCGTCAGAAATCCTCAACTGCAGATCATCTACATTTCAACTGAGAAATGAACTGGCCGGGCCCAAAATCTCCAAATTCGGGCAGAAACCAGCAAAACTAAAACTTCAGAATGGAGTGGGGAACAGGAGGATGAGAACAAGCAGCAAACAACTCGAGTAAGAGAGGAGAGATTGAAACAAGAGTGAGAGTGAAGAGATGTGAATGGAAAATGGAGGAAGAGAGAAAAGGAGCCACATGAGGCAAATTATGCAAAATACCGCAATCACTGAATTCAAATGTATTGACTCAATGCATCTCACTCCCCTTATTCACTGCGTGCCACTCCCCATACTCATTACGCTCAACTCCCCTCAGTCACTTTGTCCCACACAACTCAAACACTGCACCTCACTCACTACGTCCTACGAGCATCAGTCATTGCATCCCACTCCCCGCAGTCACTGCATCCCACTCTCCTCAGTCACTGCGTCCCACTCCTCTCAGTCACTGCATCCCAATCCCGGCAGTCATAGCATCCCACTCCCCTCAGTCACTGCGTCCCACTATCCTCAGTCACTGCGTCCCACTACCGTCAGTCATTGCGTCCCGCTGCCCTCAGTTACTGTCTTTCACTCCGCTCATTCAAAACATCCCCCTCCCCTCATTGGGTAAACCCCACTTTACTCAACCGCTATATTCCAAGCCCCTCAGTCGCTGCATCCCACTGCCCTCAATCACTGCAATCCACTCCCCTCAGTCATTCATCCCGCTCACCCCAACCACGTCCCCCCACTGCCCTCAGTGAATGTGTGCTACTCGCCTCAATCTCTACATCCCCTCACTTGAGTCGCTACCTCCCACTCCCCTCATTCAGCACAAATCCCTCCCCTCATTCAGTGCATCCCATTATCGTCAGTGACTGTGTCTCACTCCCCTCAGTAACTACATTCCAGTGCCCTCAGTATAAAATGTCACACCCCTCGGTCACAACATCCACCTCCCCTCACTCAAGATGTCCCATTTCCCTCAGTCATAAACCCCACTCAGCTCAGCCCCGGCATCCGACTCCCCTCAGTTGCTGCATCCCTCTCGACTCAGGCACTACTTCCCACTCCACTCATTCATTTCGTCCTACTACCCGCAGTAAATGCTACTCAATACCCTCAATTCTACATCCCATCCCCTCAGCCATGCCATCCCACTCCCCTCAGTCACTGGGTCCCATTCGCCTCAATCATTACATTCCATTCCCCTCATTCACATCCGTCCACACCCCTCAGTCACTGCATCTGCCCCCCCTCAGTCACTGGTGCCACTCCCGGGAGTCAGGCTTTTCACTCCCCTCAGTCAGTAAATCCCTCTCCCCTCAGTTCTGCATCCGACACCCCTCAGCCACTACATCCCACTTCTGTCAGTCACTGATTCCCACACGCCTCATTCAGTACATCCCAATCACCTCAGTCACTGTGCACCACACCTCCCAGTCACTACATCCCACTCCTTTCATTCACTGCCTCCCAGAACCCTCAACCACGACATTCCAATCCATCACTCACTGAATCCCACTGCCCTCAGTTACTTGGCCTCAATCCCCTCAGTCACAATATCCCGCTCCCTCCACTCACTACATCCTGCATCCCTCAGTCAGGACACCCGGCACCCTTCAGCTCCAGTTTTCAGTGGTCAGGTTGTGTGACGATTTTCTGTGGTATATGTCCTCCAAACAGATACCTGATGTTTCACATTCTTTGGGACTAGTTGATTCAGGGAGAGCGGATTTTCGAGTCGTCTGCTCCTCAGATTCTGGAGTTAGCATTGTCCCTGGATCTGCAGTGAAGGAAGGAAACATGGAATATTGATGTGCGTGTATCACCTCAAGAGATCATTTAATTTGTAGGACAGTTTAGATAATGATTCACCTCATTATTATACAGCCTGACGCATTCCAAAATCACTCTGCTCCGTCACTATTGGCTGTATCCCAATCACTTAACCGAAGACTCTTCAGTCACTGCTTCCCATTCCCCTCATTCACTGCATACCACTTCCCTCAGTCACTACATCCCACTCCCCTCAGTCACCATGTCCCATTCCCCTAAGTCACTGCATCTCACTCCTCACAGTCACTGCATGCCCCTCCCCTCATGTGCTACCTCCAATTCCCCTCAGTTACAACATCAATATGACCTCCATCAGTGCTTCCCGATCCCCTCAGTCACTACATTCAACTACTCTAATTCACTCCTTCCCACTCCCCTTAGTCACGGATTCACACAGACCTCAGTCTCTACATCCCACTGGCGTCAGTCACATCGCCCGCTCGCCTCAATCAATGAGTTCCACCTCCCGTCATTCGCTACCTCCTACTCCCCTCAGTAACAACATCCCACTCCCCTCAGTCATTACATCCCTCTCCCCTCAGCAAGTACATCCTGCACACTTCTGTACCAGATTTCAGTGGTCATTTTTTCTGAAGGTTTTCTGCGGGTAACCTCCACAAAACTGATACCTGATATATCAGATCCTTTTGGACTACTAGATTCGTGGAGAGTGGATTTTAGAGTGGATTGCTCCTCAGATTCCGGAGTTGTCGTTGTCCCTGGGCCTGCAGTGAAGTAAGGAGACATGGGCGATTTACGTGTGCATATGACCTCAGGAGTCCACTTAATTGGTAGTAATATTTAGGGATGATTGGCGTCACCAAATGGAAAATTTGAAACCTGCCAAGGCCACTGTGCTCTTTCTTTCCTGGTTGTACCCCAGTAACTAACACCAAGTCCCCTCAGTCAAGGCCTCGCGGTCCCTCCTGTCATTAAACCATACTCCTTTCAATCACTTTATTCCACTCAACTTAGCCACTAAATCCCACATCCCATTCACAACAACCCTCCTCCCTCACTCACTCCAGCTCAACCCTGTAGTTACTGCATCCCATCTCACATTGAAATGCCATCCCACTCCCCTCACTCAGTGCGTCCAAACTCGGATCCACTACGTACCAGTCCCCTCAGTCGCTGCATCACACTCCGCTCAGTCACTACATACCAATCCCCTGAATCACTGCGTCCCATTCCCCTCAGTCACTATATCCCTCTCCCCTCAGCCACTACAATCCATTCGCCTCAGTCGCTGCTTCAGACTCTGCTCAATCAGCACATACCAACCCACTCAATCACTGCATCCCATTTCCCTCTGTCACTGAATCCCAGTCCCCTCAGCCAGTACAGCCCACTCCCCTCCGTCACCAACTTCTTGTTTAACGTAACATTACATGCATTGTCCTCTGACACTATTACACATTCGCTCTGGAATAGATTGAGTAATGTATTGGAGTGAATAATCCTGGAGTCAAATTAAGTGAATAATTCCTTTCGGAATGACCCCACTGGGCAGATACCTGAGCTTGAAGACTTCGGAGAAATAGAGGGTGAAATTCCAACAAATTCTTTCATCGATTCTTTCTCGGGCTTCTTTGTTGGTGAAGTCACGGAATCTATAATAAAGGAAGAGGGAGATGAGGAAGCGATTAGTGGAGATAACTGGTAATTTCACCTGATTGACATGAAGCTTCAGTGATCGTCACACATTTTCGGGAATGGAGATTGTTAAGGGAGCTTATAATGGTTCTTGTAGGTGCTAGGACTGTTTGTTTTAAAGTTTTAGTTTGATTTGTATATCTGTATTTGTGTGATAAGAAAGGCCATATTGACTTTTTGTTTCTCTTTAAAAAGGTGCTTGCATTACAAATGGGAGTTTGCGACATAAGAACTAAAGAAAACACAAGAGTTGTAAAAAAATGCTGCTTTTGCCTAGCAACAGGTGTCCAGTCTGGCTGGTGTCTCCTATACACACACATGGAAGAAGCAAGCGAACTGCTTATTTGGGATGCTGTTGGACTTCAACTAGCTTTCAAAAACATTGCCAAAGTGAAGGCAACGAAAAAGGGGCAGG
Source organism: Cetorhinus maximus (assembly GCF_964194155.1). NCBI lineage: Eukaryota > Metazoa > Chordata > Chondrichthyes > Lamniformes > Cetorhinidae > Cetorhinus > Cetorhinus maximus. The sequence continues at coordinate 170,730 of NW_027596486.1, forward strand.
TAACAAGCCTCAAGCTAAAACTGTTTGAAGGTAGCTGCCAGAGAGACTGGTGCAAAGGGAACAGATAACCACGCTCAACTTGAAGATAAGAGCACAAAATTAAGGGGAGTGGAAAAGAAGAAAGTCTCAAGCAGGTTCTGTTAATGAAGCTAAGAGTGAGAGGAAGAGAACAATGCGACATGCTTCAGAATTAAAGAGTCAAAAGCTGCATAAAGCAAATTGTAAGTTAGAGTAGATTGCAAGAGTCAAGACGGTAAAATAAAGAAAGGAAAAAATGAAAGTTAATATGCCAGGCCTCAGTCACTACTTCCCTCTCCCCTAAGTCACTACCTCCCATCCCAAAGACTTAGTCGCTACATCCCACTCACTCAGTCGTTACATCCCTCACCCTTCAGTCACAACATCTCTCTCCCCTTACTCACTGAAAGCCAATCCCCTCAGTTTCTACACTACATTCCCCTCAGTCACAGCATAACACTCCCCCTACTCACTACATCCCACACCCCTCTGTCAGTACATCCTGCACCTTTCAGCATCAGATTTCAGCGATCATATTGTGTGAAGAGTTTATATATAATATCACCTCCAAACTAATAGCAGATATTTCAGATCCTTTTAGGCAATTTCAAACTCACCAATGTCACCATGCTCCGTCACTGCTCAGTCAGAACTCCCCACTCCACAAACTCGATGCACCCCCACTACCCTCAGTCACTCCATCCCACTCCCCTCAGTCACTGCGTTTCATTCCCTTCAATCACAACTCCCACTCCACAAACTCACGGCACGCCACTACCCTCAGTCACTCCACCCCACTCCCCTCAGTCACTGCATCCCACTCCATTCAGTCACTGCATCCCACTCACATCAATCACTGGATCTCACTCCCCGAAGTCATTACATCCCACACCCCTCATTCACTGCATCCCACTCTCCTGACATGTTACATCTAACCCCCTCAGTCACCACAAACAAGTTAAATGAAACATTAGATATCATTGTCCTGAGGCACGTATTCATATCCCCTCTCTGAGAAGTGGAATAAATCACTTGAACTGAACCCCGCTGGAGTCAAATTATGTGATGAATCAGTTTAGAATCAACTCCACCGTGCAGATAACTGCGCTTGAACACTTCGCTGTATAGGAGGGCGAAATATCAATTGTTTCACTTGTTGATTGTTCTCCGGGTTCCTTATTTGGGGAAGCCTCTGAACCTTCAATAAAGTAAGAGGGAGATGAGGGAGTGAAGACTGGTGGCACCTGCAAATTTCAGAATTATTTTTATTTGTCGTTGTTGGCCATGATTTAATGTCTATGTTTTTTTTACCTATTTCTGTATCTGTGTGTTAAGGAAGGTCAAAATAAGTTTTAAGATTCACTTTATAAAAGGTGCTTGAATTGCTAATGAGAATTTACGACTTAAGATTAGCAAACACAAGATTAAACAAAATATTGTTGTTGCCTAGCAACAGGGGTACAGACCGACAAGTCCCTCCCACAAGCGCAGAAATAAAGAAGAAAGACAGCAGTCTTTTTGGAAACTGTTGGTGTTCAGCTAGCTTGGACCACATTTGCCGAACAGAAGCCACCTAAATGGCAAAGATCACTAGCCCCTATGTGGAGTTAGTTGAAAGTAGTTGCCACAAAGACTGGGGCAGAGGGGGAAGAAAGTAATTCCCTGGCTAATGAAACACTGCAAAATCCAAGGTAGTGGAGCAGTAGAAATTCTCAAGCAGATCTGTTAGTCAAAGGAAAGTCAGGAACCTGGAAAAGGTCCTGTTAATTATTTTCATAGAGAGACTCAAAGATTCAGTTTTAAAGGGAAAAAAGGTGCAGAAATCAGAGTTAAAGCGAGGTCAGCTAGAATGCCTAGAAATACCACTGAAAGACTTTAACTTTTTGCCATGTCATGTTAAGCAATGGTATTGTTGTCAGCTGAGTCGGCGAGAGAGAGAGAGTGCATGGAAGGCAGCTGGGGGGCATGTGGCGACCAAAGGAAGAGGAGTATCACAAGGAGAGTTCAAAAACATGGCCTTGCAGAAGACATCTGAGAAAAAGCATAAGTTTGAGAGAAGATTTCAATGTGACGCATTGGAGATTGGAATTCCTCGTGTGAAATACAGAGTGTATTGAGAATAGTTGGCTCCCGGAGTGACAAGTGTCTGGGAGGACTTGACGAGAGATCCATAGCACCTGTTTATGTTTCATTTGGTTTCAGGTTGTGGTATGTCTGACCACAGGTTGCCATACATTTACATGTACTATGTGCTTATTGTGAACATTAAAAGTATGAGACACCTTTGTTACTTGTGTTATCCTGAAAAATATATCTGTAAAAGTTACACTTGTGGGTGAAGTAGGATGGTAATATAATTTCCTGTTTAATACATATTTTTTACTTTTCATAAAACATCAGCAGCAGTATCATGCGACTCCATTCAGTAGCTACTCACCACGTATCTAATAAAAATAAACACATTGAACGATACGTTCTATAAGGCTGGGTTCAGCAGGATTTTCTACGGGTAACCACAGCTAGGATCCTAACACTCAGCAGTCAGCATTTCACTTGTATTGATCAAATACACTTCATTTCTATCACTGCAGTCTGTGCTGTAACTGGAGAAATCCCAGGCTCTCAAACAGGACAGCTAACTGTTGAAAATCACTTTATCCCACTTCCCTGTACACAGCACCCCAAACTCTCTAGCCATTAACAAACACAAACGTTAGCTACTGAATTAATTTCCCCTCACTCACTACATCGCACAACCTTCAGTCCTTGAAACTCACACTCCTCAGCCTCTGCACCCCAATCCACTCAGTCACTGCATTGCACTCCCCTCAGTCACTACATCCCACTCAGCTCAGTCCATGCATTCCACTCACTTAAGTCAACGCACCGCACTCCACTCAGTCACGACATCCCACTCGTATCAGTCACTGCATCTCACTCCCCTCAGTCACTGCATTCCACTCCCCTCAGTCACTGCATCCCAATCCCCTCAGTCACTACATCAACTCCCCTCACTCACTGCACCCCACTCACCTCAGTCACTGCATCCCACTCCTCTCAGTCACTACATCCCATTCCCATCAGTCATAAACCCCACTCCCCTCAGTAACTGAATCCCACTCACCTCAGTTACTGCATCCCACTGCCCTCAGTCACTGTTAACCAATTCCCGGCATCATCACATTCTACAACCATAACAAAATATTTCCCCCCAGCACGACCAGAAAGGTACAGGGTAAATCATTGGGTCTGAGTAATTTTGTAGTCACGTTGCGTGAAGAATCAGTTTAGAATAAACCTCACAGAGCAGATACCTGAGTCTGGAGACACGGCGGAGATAGAGGATGGTTTCTCAGTGGATTCTCTTGTCGATGGTTCCTCTGGTTGCTGAGGTGTCGATACCCCAGGATCGGGAATACAAGTGGAGGGAAATGATGGAAAATGGGGATCACCTTAAGAAGCTCAACCTTGTTAGGCACAAGTGTCTAGAGAACATCACATTGTGTCGACTTCTAACAACATTACCCATCAAATGAATTTCCATCTGTCGCTGTAAACTGTAAATTGAGTAACTAAAGGCTACAGCTTCAATCAATACAATCAACTTCACAAATTCGCTCAGTGCGAAATATCACAGACTTAACATCCCAATCCCGTCAGACAATGCATCCCGCTCCCCTCACTCACAATATCCCGCTGCGCTCAGACACTGCATTCTACTCCCATCAGTCACTGCATTCTACTCGCCTCAGTCACAGCATCCTACTCCCCTCACTCACTGCCTCCCACTGCCCTCAGTCATTGCATCCCACCCCCTCATTTAGCACATTCCACTCCACTCACTCAATGATTGCCAGAAACCTCACTCACTGTATCGAACTCCCTTCAGCCACTACAACCCACTCCCCTCAGTCACTGAATCCACCTCAGACCATTCGCTACACCCCAATCCTCTCAGTGACTACACCCCACTGCACTCAGTCTCTCCATCCCACTCCTGTCAGTAACTACACCCAACCCCCCTCAGTCACCACACTCCAGTTAAATGAAACGTTGCATAGCACTGTCCTCGGGCGCTATTTCACATCCCCTTTGTTAGATGTGGAATAATCCTTTTTGACTCAATCCTCCTGGTATCAAATTAAGTCAAGAATCAGTTAGAATCAACCACACCGTGCAGACTCCTGAGCTTGAACAGTTCACTGAATTAGAGGGCAACATATCAATGGATTCACTGGTCGATTTTTCTTCGGGTTCCTGAGTTGGGGCAGGTTTTGAATTTGTACTAACTGAAGAGGGAGATGAGGGAGCAAAGAGTGGGGACACCTAGGAATTTCACCTTTTTTTGTCAAGAAGCTTCAGTGAACGTTTCACATGTTTGGAAATAGAGATAGCTTAAGTAACTTATAATCGTATTTTTAATTGTTAAGAATGAGTTTAGGCTTCGCAATTTAAGCTTGATTTGTTTTGACTGATCCGTGCGTTAAGAAAGGTCAAAATTAGTTCCAGATTCACTTTTAAAAAGGTGCTTGCATGCCTAATGTGGGTTTACGACTTGATAAGCTGAGCAAACACAAGTGTAGACAAAATGGTGCTGTTGCCTAGGAATAAGGACGCAGAGAGGCAGGTCCCTCCCCTAGGCGCACACAGAGGAAGAAAGGCAGAAGTTTTTTTGGAAACTGTTGGAGTTCAGCTGGCTTGGAAGAGATTTGCCAAACAGAAACCACCTAAATGCGGCGGATAGCTAGTCCCAGTGTAAAACTGGTTGAAAGTACCTTCCATAGGGACCGGAGCAAGGTGGGCTGATAACGAGCCGCAAGCTAAAGAAACGGCCGCAAAATCCAGGGTTGTGGAGCAGTAGACACTCGCCAGCAGATCTTCTAGTCAAAGGAACGGCAGGGACCTGGAAAAGGTTCTGTTAATGAAGTTGATGGGGCGGGATAGAGAGAAAGGCTCCAGGCTTCAGTATTAAAGAAAGAAACTCTGTTGAAACCAGATTTAAAGAGAGAACGGCTTCCAAGAGGCAAAAAGGTCTGAAAATACAGTTGACGGTCGCTAACCCTTTGCTAGTACATATGAAGCATTGGTATTGTTGTCCGCTGAGTCGGTGAGAGAAGATTGCATGCAGGATAATTTAGATGCACGTGGCACTTCAGGGAAGAAGAACATCCGTTGGAGAGTTCGAAACCCTGGAGGTGGCGCCTTGCAGATGGCATCTGAGATAAAGTGTCAGTTTGGGAGAAGGTTCCAATGCGAGGCATTGGTGAGTGGAGATTGGTAACCCTCGTGTGAAAGACAGAGTGTGGTGAGACTGGATGGCTCCCGGTGTGACAAGCGTCGGGTAGCAGCTGATGATGGACACATAACATCTGGTGAAGTGATATATGTCTCTTGCTTTTAGAATGTAAGATGTCTGACCACAGTGTGCCAAAGGTTTAAATGGACTGTGTGCATTCTGCGAACATCAGAACATAAGGTGCGTTGGAACTTGTGTTATATTTGAAAAAAAAAATAGATATATAGGTAAAATCAGCTGCGCCCCTTACACATGGCAGTCTGTATTGAACTTGTATTTAACCAATACATATTATTTATATCACTACAGACTGCTGTAAATGAAGACATCCCACCCTCTAAAACAGGAACACAACTGTCGCCAATCACTGAACACTACACTAAACGACATGCCAATCAATCCAGTCATTAATAAAGACACTGGTTGTCTACTGAATTCCAATCTCCTCACTCACGAAATCACACAGACTTCAGTTATCGCATCCCTCTCCCCTCAGTCACTGCAGCCACCTCCCCTATGTCACTGCATCCCACTCCCCACGGCCACTACATCTCACTCTGCTCTGTCACTACATCCCACTCCCCTCGGTCACTACATCCCACTCCCCTCGGTTACTACATCCCACACACGTCATTCGCTATATCCCACTCCCCTCAGTCAATGCATCCCACTCACCTCAGTCACTACATCCCACTGCCCTCACTAACTGCAACCCTCTCCCCTCAGTCACTCCAATCTACTCCCTCAGTTTCTCAACCGCAGTCCCTCAGTGGATGCTACTGCTGAACTGAGCTCTCAATAGGTGAAGATCTTGTTTTGAATCGTTGCCCTCTGATGGATACCTGAGGTTATATAAGCTGCTGAAGCCGATGATGAACGGTCAGCCGGCTTGGCACTCGACTGTTCCGGCTTTCCCTGAGTTTGGGCTGTATTTGGATCAGCAATGAAGAAAGAGTAACATATGGATTGTGCCGAAACGTGCCGCCTGTTTCGTGGTGGTGAATGTCAGAGACACCTTCATCAGATCCTAGACCAACAACACTACTCTTCATTAGCAGTCTGTCCCACTGAGGGAGCGGCTGTTGCCCAGCTCCACATTCAGATCCTTCCTCAACCGCATCGCCCTAATTGGAGTGGAGTGTCTGGTAGACCAGACAACAGTGATTGGTGCAAATCACCATAGTTCTGTAAAACGTTCATTGTGTGTCAGATCTATTATTCCTCGTTACCTTACGCAAAGGATAGAGGCCTTGTGAATTTCTTAGTTGTATTGGTGACATGGGACTTCCTGAACAAACCTTCTGAATCATTTAGAAATGACATTTTAACTGTACAATAAGCAGAGCAACCGAATAACGAATCCAACTCATAAACGAAGTAGCTGCTGCAGTTTCTAACATTGATCTCATGGACCCAGTTGCAGTGATTTCCACCCCAGTTCACACAAACTGTCCTGGTTACTTGCTTCTGTCCCACGGTGGGATGTGGACCTGAAATGAGGAATATCAATATTTATGAACGTAACAGACGCGAACAATGCTGGACAGTGAATGTAAATCTAATATTAGAAATTCTGAAATTACCATTTAACTAGCCTGTGCCATGTGTGGAGCAGTGTGTCACTTTGACGACAGTCTCCGGAATCTTCCATCCACCAGAACTGAAACGACAATCACAGAGAATGAGGAGGAAGGTATGGAACTCGGGGAGAGAGACTGCGAGGTTCTTGAGCAAATTCAGAGAGGGTGTGACAAGTTATTGGAGGATTTGGCAGGCTTGGAACTGGAAAAATCTCAGGTCCGGATGATTGGTGTCGCAGACTGCTGAGGGAGGCAAGGGAGGAGATCACATGGGCTCTGAACCAATTTTTTTATTCCGCTCTGGGTATGGGAGAGGTGCTAGCGGACTGGAGAATAGCCAGTGGGTTTCCGGTATTTAAGAAGCGTTGTAGAGATAAGCCAGGGGACTACAGGTCAGTGAGCCTAACGTCAGTGGTAGTGAAATTATTGCAGAAAATTCTGAAGGAAACAATCTATCTTAAATTGGAGAGGCAAGGTTTGACAAGGGATAGTCAGCATGGCTTTGTCAGAGGGTGGTCATGACTGACGAATTTGATTGAATTTTTTGAGGAGGTGACCAGGTGGTTAGATGAGGATAGTGCTGGTGATATATCTTATATGTATTTCAGCAAAGTCTTTGGCAAGGTCCCATATGGGAAATTTATAATGAAGGCAAAGGCACATGATATGCATGGTTATTTGATAAGGTGGATTCAAATTTGGCTTAGTTGGAGGAAAAACAGCGTGATGAAAGAAGGATGATTTAGTCACTGGATGCCAGTGTCCAGTGGCGTCCCAAAGGAATCTGTGCTAGGTTCACTATTATTCGTTATTTATATAAAATACATAGATGACTATGTGGGTTTGGGGGGTGGGGGGCGGGGGGCTGCGGTGGGTGTGGTGGTATTGGGAATATTAAGTTTGCGGATAACACAAAGATTTGCCGGGTGACTAACAGTGAGGTTGAATGTCTTGGGCTACAGGAAGATATAGACGGGATGGTGAAGTGGGCTGATAAGTGGAAGATAAAATTTAAGCTTCAAAAGTGAGAGGTGATACACTTTAAGAAGTAACTTGACATGACACTAGGAAGTTCTGACGTAAAATGGGACATTGCCGTGTGTGTCCATAGATCTCTGAAGTAGGAGGGGCATGTTAGTGAGGTGGTGAAAAAGGCATATGGTACACATCCCTTTATTAATCGAGGCATAGATTACAAAAGTAGGGAGATCATGTTGGAGGTGTCATGGTGAGGCCACAGCTGGAGTAGTGTGTGCAGTTCTGGACGCCAGATTACAGGAAGAATTTGATTAAAATTGTTGGGGAGCAGAGGGAATTCACCAAGATGTTTCCTGTGATGAAAAAATTAAGTTATGAAAATGGGTTGGATAGACTTGGGTTGTTTTCAATGGAGCAGAGAAGACAGCGGGGCGACCTGATCGATGTGTACAAGATTATGAGGGGCGTGGAAACAGTGGATAGGGAGCAGCTGTTGCCCTTAGTTCAAGGGTCAGTCACGAGGGGATATAAGGACAAGGTGAGAGGCGGGAGGTTTAGGGGGAATGTGAGGAAAAAGTTTTTTACACAATGGATTGTGACAGTCTGGACTGCAATGCCTGGGAGGGTGGTGGAGCCGGACTGCCTCTCCTATTTGGAAAATTTCCTGGATGAGCAATTGGAAATCATAACATTCAAGGCTGTGGGCCAAGTGCTGTTAAATGGGATTAGGTATGTAGGTCAGGTTTTCCTCATATGTCGGTGTAGACTTGATATGCTGAAGGACATCGTTCCACTATGATTATGTGTGTCAGCTCCTGGACTGCAACCGCCCACGGCATTATTTCTGACATAGCTTTCTGCTCCCTCAGCTGACTCCCTGCACCCTGACTCCCCACCCTCTTACTGCTTAGACATGGACATCGATCACGTCCATCCTATTGCCCCCACTACAGCCCTCACATCTTCCCCTTCATCCCACATTTAACCTCAGCGCACCCTTTGACATTCCATCCCAGCATTGTCCACCTTCAATGAATCATCCGCCGCCATTTACACAGTCTGATGTCACCGCCAAACGCAACTTCATCTCCAGGTTCAGAAATCGGAAGTGAACAATCACTTCGCGTAACCCTGGTCCAGTTCTTCGTCACCCCTAACTTCTCTTTACAACCACAGCACACTTACACATCCTCTATATTCAGTGTTATTCCCTTTCAGACTAAGTGCCTGTCTTATTACCCCCTCTGTACAGGTTTATCTCCCTTTACACTCTGTTAATTTTCTGAATCGCGCTACATCTAGCGTTATCCCCCTTTACTATCTGTCTTGTATATATATCCCCATCTATCCAATGTTGTCTCCCTTTTTTCCCGTTCTATATTCCACTCCATTAGGATCTGACTGTATTTTCCCTGTATCTCTCTCTCTGGCTCTGCCCCATTCCCTGTATCCTTTCCTTCCATCATTGTTCTGCATGACGGATCAGGCCACTCTCACTTTATGTTCCTCCTCTGATGTTTTTATCATTTATACAGTTGATTCCCAACCCAAAGCCCCTAGTTCACCATAAATTGGCTCCTTTTGTTACCTTTTGAATCTGTACCATCCGTGGTTGAGTTTGTCATCACATTTCGGACCCGTGCACCCGGTCTCAGTACAATCCGTGCTCCTCCAGGGCTGGTCCAGGACTGTGTGATTTACACACGGGTCAGTCACTGCAGAGTCTGTGACTGTGTGACAGACAGGTGTTTAATGTTATTAAAAAGTATTGTGATTATTACACAGAGATTGGTATCCTCTGAAGAGACAGTAACCTTATTCTCACACTCTCCAACATGCAGGAATTCCACCCATTTAACACTGGAATCTTTCTTCCTTCTCGAAAGCAGTTTTCCCTCTGTCTCCGAGTTCGGCCTCCCCCTCTAACTCACGGCTCACAGGCCGTCCCCAGCCCCCATTTAACAGAAAGCAGCAGTGATCTCAGATTCACTTCGTCCCAGCAGAGAAGCTGCAGTTTTGAAACAGGCATTTTGTTAATCCCGTCACCCATGGAAGTTTGGGCTGCGTTTCAATTTTATTATCCAGTGGACTCCTTAGTTTGCTGTTCAAGTCCTGCAGGGCTTTGCAGACCCGCATCCCCCACACCCAACCCCACGACGTCAGCCAACTCCAGAGCCCATTTCACAACTTCCAACACCACTCCCTCTGTCCTGTTTCCCGTGGTCAGGACCAGCCCTGTCCACCCTCCCTGGTCTATAAAGAGGGTCATACCCGGATTTCCATGCCTCCCTATTCTTGACCCGGATCAGAAACGATCATCAATGCCCCTCTGCCCTCGACTGAGATTCAGATCCGGCCCAACGTGCACCTTTATCCTTGTCCCGGCGGCAGATACGGCCCCACATGCCTCTTTATCCTTGCCCCAGGGTGAGATCCTGCACCAATTCTTCTGTATCCATGTCCCGGTGTCAGATGCGGCCCCCCCAGGCCTCTCTATACTTGTCCCAGTGTCAGATACCGCACCTATGCGTCGCTATCCTGGTCCCGGGTCATATCCGATCATTATTGCCTCTACATCCTGGAGCCTGGTTCAGATCCGGGCCCCCCGTGCCTCTCTATCCTGTCTCCCGGTCACATCCGGGCCCCCATGCCTCTCTATCCTGTCTCCCGGTCCGATCCGGCCCCCCATGCCTCTCTATCCTGTCTCCCAATCAGATCCGGGCCCCGATGCCTCTCTATCCTGTCTCCCGGACAGATCCGGCCCCCCATGCCTCTCTATCCTGTCTTCCGATCAGATCCGGGCCCCCATGCCTCACTATCCTATCTCCCGGTCACATCCGGTCCCCCTAGCCTCACTATCCTGTTTCCTGGAGAGATCCGGGCCCCCATGCCTCTCTATCCTGTCTCCAGGTCAGATCCGGCCCCCCATGCATCACTATCCGGTCTTCCAGACAGACCCGGGGCCCCCTGCCTCACTAGCCTGTCCCCTGGTTAGTTCCGGGCCCACATGCTTCTCTATCCTGTCTCCCAGCTCGATCCGGGACCCATGCCTCACTATCTTGTCTCCCAGTTAGATCCGGGACCCATGCCTCAATATCCTGTCTCCCAGTTAGATCCGGGACCCATGCCTCACTATCCTGTCTCCTAGTCAGATCCGGGCCCCCATGCCTCACTATCCTTTCTCCCAGTTAGATCCGGGACCCATGACTAACTATCCTGTCTCCGGGTCAGTTCTGGGCCCCCATGCCTCACAATCCTGTCTCCCGGTCACATCCGGGCCCCCAAGCCTCACAATCCTGTCTCCCGGACAGATCCATACCCTCATGTCTCACTATCCTGTCTCCCGGGCAGATCCGGGCCCCCATGCCTCTCTATCCTGTCTCCCCGTCACATCCGGGCCCCCATGCCTCACTATCCTCTCTCCCAGTCACGTCCTGGCCCGCATGCCTCACTAACCTATCTCCCCGTCAGTTCCGGGCGCCCATGCCTCACTGCCCTGTCTCACGGTCAGCTAGGGCCCCCAAGCCTCACTTCCCTGTCTCGCGGTCAGATCCGGGCCCCCATATCTCACTGCCCTGTCTCCCGGTTAGACCCCGGCCCCCATCCCTCACTGCCCTGTCTCCCCTTCAGATAGGGCCCCCATGCCTCACTGCCCTGTATCCCCGTCAGATAGGGCCCCCATGCCTCACTGCCCTGTCTCCCGGTCAGATCAGGGACGCCATGCCTTTCTATCCTGTCTCCCAGTTAGATCCGGGCCCCCATGCCTCTCTATTATGTCTCCCGGTCAGATAGGGCCCCCATGCCTCACTATCCTGTCTCCCAGTTAGATCCGGGCCCATGCCTCACTATCCGGTCTCCAGGTCACGTCCCGGCCCCCATGTCTCACTATCCTGTCTCCCGGTCAGATCAGGGCCCCCATGCCTCACAATCCGGTCTCCCGGTCAGATCCGGGGCCCCATGCCTCACTATCATGTTTCCTGGTAAGATAGGGCCCCCATGCCTCACTGCCCTGTCTCCCTGTCAGATAGGGCCCCCATGTCTCAGTGCCCTGTCTCCCGGTCAGATCCGGGCCCCCATGCCTCACTATCCTGTCTCCCGGTCATATCCGGGCACCCATGCCTCACTATCCTGTCTCCTGGTCAGATAGGGCCCTCATGCCTCACTGCCCTGTCTCCCTGTCAGATAGGGCCCCCATGCCTCACTGCCCTGTCTCCCGGTATGATAGGGCCCTCGGACCTCACTGCCATGTCTCCCGGTTGTACCCGGGCCCCCATGCCTCACTGCCCTGTCTCCCGGTCAGATCCGTGCCCCCATGACTCACTGCCCTGTCTCCCCATCAGAAATGGCCCATGCCTCACCGCCCTGTCTCCCGGTAAGATAGGTCCCCCATGCCTCACTGCCCTGTCTCCCGGTCAGACCAGGGCCCCCATGCCTCACTGCCCTGTCTCCTAGTCAGATAGGGCCCCCATGCCTCTCTATCCCGGTCCCTGTTTCAGAGCGGAATTCTCCATACATCCCTAACCTTGTTCTGGAGTCAGATCTGGTCTTCCACGCTTTTCCATCAATGTCCCTGAATCATTTCAAGCACCCCATCCCTCTCTACCTTGGTTCGCGGTGCCGATCCAGACGCCCAGCTCTTTCTACCCTGGGAAAATGTTTTATTGTGAATCCCCACGCCTCTCTAACCTGGGTTAGGAGTAAGAGCACATTTGTTCAGATTTGGGGTTCTGCCTATCTATCTGTCCCCCCCATGGATCTCTACCTTGACCCTCAGGTCAGATCTGGCCCCCCATGACTCCTTCCCTGGCCCCCTGGTCAGATCCGACAATCCGTGTCTACCTATGATTGTCTAAGTGCCATGTCCGGCCCCTTATGCTTCTATACCTTGGCCTTGGTTTCAGACTCTGTTCCACTTGTCTCTCTGCCATGTTTCCTGGGACAGATCCAGCAACCTGATGCCTCTTTATCCTGCTCTGGGCGTCAGTTCTGGACTCCCCATGCTTTAACATCATGGTCCCAGCGGCAGGTTCAGCCAACCCAAGCAACCCTTCACTGGTCTGCGGGAAAGGTCTGAACCCCGGCCTCTCTAGCCTGGACTGGAGATCAGATTCGGCCACCCATGCCTCTCCATCCAGGTCCATGGGTGCAAATCCGCCTCCCCATCCATATTTATACCCGTCCTAAATTCTTATCCGGTCCCCCACGCCTCTCTATCCCGCGGGTGAGATCCAACCCCCATGCTTTTCCCTCCTGGACTGGGGATCAAATCCGCCCCCCGCTGTATCTTTATCCTGGGTCTCGGGTGAGATCCGAATTTCTCCTGTATATCTATCCAGATCTGCGGATCAGAACTGGCCCCACATGCATCTCTATCCTGCTCTCCAGGAAATAGAAAGCCATCACATACCTCTCTATCCTGGAGTATGGTTCACATCTGCCCCTCCACCATGCATCCCTTTCAATATCCCAGGGTCATACAGAGCAGCCTCATTCCTTTCCATTCTGGACCAGGGGTGGGAAAAAGCCTGCCATTGCTTGGTGGTGGGAGGCAGAGTACCAGTGTTTTTGGGTTTGTGAGACCGGAAAAGGCTCCAGGGTGGGAGAATGGGATCCAGAGATTGCGGGTGAGACTCAGTGCCTAGGGGTGTGAGCATGATAATTGGTGCCAGGGTTTGTGGATGAGAGACTGGGTGTGCTGGGTTGTGGGAGAGTGGCTGGGTAGCAGGGGTTGGGCTGGGAGACTGTGTGTCTGGTTCTGGTGGTGTGATATTGGGTGCCAGTGGCTGGGGTTGATAGATTGTGTGCCTTTGGTTGAGGGTGACAGAATTGCAATATGGTGTGGAGCTGAGAGACTGGATGCTATAAATTGAGGGTGAGACACTGGGTTGAGCGCTGTGAGGTTGGGGGACAGGGTGCCTGGGATTGGGGGTGGGTGTCTGATGCCAGGGTTCTGAGGTTGGAGAATAGTTGCCAGGAGTTGTGTTTTGGAGACTAAGTGCTCATATTTTGTCATGTGAAACTGAGTGCCAGTGCTTCTGTGAGATAGATTGGGTGCCAGGGGTGGCGTGTGATATTCTGTGTAGGAGGAGATAGGAGTGAAAGCCCGGGTGCCAAGTTTTGGGCGTGACAAACTGGGTGCCAGGGGTTAAAGGTGAGGGACTAAGCGTCTGGGGATCGGGATGATAGTCTGAATGCCAGGAGATGAGGTTGAGAGACCCGGTGCCTGGGTTTCGGGTTTAGAGACTGGCTGCCAGTATTTGGGGGTGAAAGACTGGTGCCTGGGGTTGGGGGTGTGTGTCTGGGAGCCAGGATGTGAGTTGTGAGAGACTGTCTGCCAGGGGATGAAGGTGAGAGTTTGGGTGCCTGAGGTTGTGGGTGTGAGGCTGGGTGCCAGCGGTTTGAGGTCAGAAACTGGGTGCCATGAATTGGTGATCGGAGAAAGTGTTGCAGGGATTTTGGATGAGAGATTCGTCGCCAGGAGTTGTGGGTTAGAGACTGGGTGCCAGGGGTTCTAGGTGGGAGAGTTGGTGCCAGGTTATGGGGGTGGATGACTTAAGACCATATGACCATAAGATATAGGAGCAGAAATTATGCCATTCGGCCCATAGAGTCTTCTCTGCCATTCAATCATGGCTGATAGGTTTCTCAAACCTATTCTCCTTCCTTCTCCCCGTAACATTTGATCCCCTTACCAATCAAGAACCTATCTATCTCGGTCTTAACTACACTCAATGACGTGGCCTCCACAGTCTTCTGTGGCAATGGATTCCAAAGATTCAGCACTCTCTGGCTAAAGACGTTTCTTGGGGCCATTGATTTGGAGTGGGCAGCTGGGTGCCAGGGTTTGAGGTTGGGTGAGTGATTGTCAGTGTATGGCAGAGTGAGGCTGCGTGACGGTGGTTAGGGCTGATAGACTGTGCACCAATGCTTGAGAGTGACATACTGGTTGAAACGGTGTGGGGCTGAGAGCTTGGGAGCTAGGGATTGGAGGTGGGGTACTGGGTGTGAGGGGTTGATGATGGGAGACTTGGTGCCCATGGTTTGGGATGATAGATTGGATGCCAGGGGTGGCTTGTGAGAGACTTTTTAATAGACATTGGGGGCGAGGGACCGGGTGCCAAGTTTTCGGCGTGGAACACTGGGTGCCAGGGGTTGGGGTGACATACTGGGTACTAGGGTTTCATGGTGAGAGAATTGGTGTCAGGGGATGGGGGTGAGAGACTGTGTGCCCCGAGTTGTGGGTGTGAGTCTGGCTGCCAGTGGCTGAGGCTGAGAGGGTGGGTTGCAGGTGTTGGAGGTGAGAGACGAGGAACCTCAGCTTGATGCTGAGAGACTGGTTGTCAGAGGTTGGTCGTGAGAGACTGGGTGTCCGATTTGGGGTGTGGGAGCCTGGGTTCCAGGATCTGGGGTTTGAGAGACTGCGTGTCAGCGGTCGAGGGTGAGAGGCTGTGAGCCAGAGGTTGGATGTGAGAGCCTTGGTACTAGGGGTGGTGAACAAGAGAGTTGATACCAGGCGTCATGGGTGAGACAGGGTGCCATGGGTTGGGTGGTGGGAGAAAATATACCAAGGTTAGTAGGTGGTAGACTGGGAGCCCGATATTTGGGGCGAGAGCCTCGGTGCTAGTGGTTGTGTGCAAGAGGATTGGTGACAGGTTTTGTGGGTGAGAGAGTGGCTGCCAGTGTTTGGGGCTGAGAGACTGGGTCCCATGTGCTGGGTGTGCAAGGCTGGGTGCCAGGATGTCATGGGTGAGAGACTCCGTGCCAGGAGTTGTATGCGAGAGACTGGGTACCTCGGTTTGGGAGTTTGGGAGTGGGTGCCACCGGTTGGTGGTGAGTAACGAGGTGCCCGGTGTTGGACGTGATAGACAGTTTGCAAGAGGTTTTAAGCGTGACATTGTGTGCAAGGGTTTGTGGGTGAGCGACTAGGTGCCATGGGTTGGGGTGGGAGACTGGGTACGAGGTTAGATGTTGGGATACGTTGAGCCAATATTTTGGAATTGGAGGCCTGGCACCAGGGGTTGGGCCTGGGAGACAGGGGGTCAGGATTTGAGGGTGGGAGACTGGCCGCCAGTGGTTGGGGGTGAAAAGACTGGGTGCCAGTGGTTGAGGGTGATAGACTGGACAAAACATTGTGGGGCTGTGAGACTGGGTGATAGGGATTGTGGGTGAATATCTAGGTGCCAGGCATTGGAGAATGTGTCCCAGGAGTTGCGGTTCACAATATTTGGCTCACTTGGTTTCGGGAGAGGGACTTGGTGCCAGTGGTTGTGAGTGTTAGATTGTGTGCAAGGGATGGCGTGTGAGAGATTGTGTAGGAGGAATTGGGGGCCGGATCCCTGGTGCCATGTTTTGGGCGTCACAGGCTGGCTGTCAGTGGTTGGGGGTGAGAGACTGGGTGTGTGAGGCTGGGGTTGAGGGTCCGGGTGCCAGGATGTGGGGGATGATAGACTGTGTAGCAGGGGTTGGGGCTGTGAGACTCGGTGTCAGATTTTGGGGAAGTGAGTCCGTGTGCCAGTGGTTGCGGTTGATAAATAGTTTTCCATGGATTGTGGGTGTGTTAGACCGAGTGCCAGGGTTTGGGGATGAGAGATTGGGAACCAGATATTGGGGGTGCGAGCCTCGGTGCTAGGGTTTTTGAATAAGAGTCTTATGCCACTGGCTGAGGGTGGGAGACTGGGGCCTAGGGCATTGGGGTGAGATACTGGGTCCCTGGATTTGGTGGTTTGAGAATGTGTGCCAGCGATTGGTGGTGAGAGACTGGTTGCCAGCGGCTGTGAGTGGGAGCCTAGGTGCCAGGGAATAGGGAGGGGAGATTAGCGCCATTGTATTGCAGTGGGAGGCTTGGTACCAGGGTTTGGGGATAGGAGAGTGTGTGTCAGGGTTTGGGGGTGGGGGGCTGCGTGCCAGTGGTTAGGGCAGATAGATTGGGTGCCAGTGTTTGAGGGTCATAAAGTGGGTAATAAGCTGTGGGGCTGAGACACTGGATGCTAGGAATTGTCAGTGAGAGCCTGGGTGCCAAGGTTTAGAGGTAGGAGACTGTGTGCCAGGCATTGAGGCCGGGATGATCTGCGCCCAGGGTTTGGTATGATAGATTGTGTGAGAGATGTGGCGTGCGATAAACTGTGTAGTAGGCATTGGGGACAAGGGTCTGGGAACCAAGTTTAGGGCGTGACAGACTGGTTGCCAGGGATGATAGGAGAGAGAATGCGAGTCCGGGATTGATGGTGAGAGACTGGTTTGCACGGGATGGAGCTGAGAGACTGAGTGCCAGATTTGCAGGTGTGAGACTGGGTGCCTGGGGTTGATGGTGAGAGACTAGATGTCAGAAGTGGCTGTGAGAGACTGACTCACCGGGTTTGGGGGTGGGAGTCCGGGTGCCAGGATGTGGGGTGTGTGATGTGAGAGTGAGTGAATTTGTGTCTGTCTGTGTGAGGGACGGCGTGATTGAGGGAGAGGAAATGTTTCTGAGAGTGTGTGAGAGTGAGAAAGTGGATCAGAGAAAGAAAGACTGAGAGTAAGTGTGATTTTCTGTGAGTGTGTGAGAGAAAGAGAGTGAATGATTTTTGTGTGAGATATGGTGACTGAGATTGTGTGCGTGAGTGAGTATGTGAGTTTGCCCGTGTATGAGCGAGAGTGTGATTGGGAGCGTGTGTGGTAAGGTATGTTATGGCGTCAATGTGTGAGAGAGTGTTTGTGCGTGAGTGAGAGACTGTTTGTGAGGAAGACAATGTCTGTTTGTGTGAGAGAGCAAGAAGTGTGTGTGTGACCATATGTGTTTGAGCGAGTGAGTGAAAGTGTGCTGGTGCGAGAGAAAGAGTGTGCGCGAGAGAGGGAGTGACAGTGAGTCAGTGTCAGAGAGGGAGTGTGCGTGAAAGAGATTGTGTTCGTGTGAGAGCGTGTGTTTGAGAGAGTGACAGTGAAAGTGAGTGTGAGAGAGCGAGTGTGTGTGAGAGAAATTGTGTATGAGTGAGAGAGTGAGTGAATGTGTGTGACAGAGAATCAAAGTTATGTGCGTGTGAGTTTTTATGTGAGTGAGAGGACATATGTGAGAGAGTGTGTGGGAGTGAGGGAGTGACTGAGTGTATGTGATAGAGTGAGTACGTGTGCCTGAGTGAGAGAGTGAGTGTTTTAAAGGAAGAGTTTATGAGAGAGGGGGAGAGGGTTGGTGAATGATACTGTAAGTGAATATGTTTGTCAGTGATAGAGGGAGTGCGTGTGTGAGGGAAAGGCTATGGGTGAGTGTTGACTGAGTGTGTGTGTGAGAATGATTGTGCGTCCATGAGGGAGCGGACGTGTGACTGCTAGAAAGAGAGGAAGAGAGATGGTCTGTGTGTGTGTGTGTGTGTGTGTGTGTGTGAAATAGTGGGTGGGAGAGTGTTTCTGTTTGATAGGGAATGGGACTGTATTTGCCTCTGAGAGAAAGGACCTGTGTGAGTGACAGGAAGTAATTGTGGATGCGAGGGGGTAAGAGCTGTGTGTGTGTCTGTAACTGTGTGTGTGTGAGAGAGAGGGTGAGAGGCAGATTAGTGTGTAAGAGAGAGAGAGACTGAGTGAATCGGTGTGATTGAGAAACAGAGTTTGCCTGTGGAGCAGTATGTCTGAGAGGGTTCGCGAGTGAGTGTGTGTGCTTGTCTAGTTGTTTGTGTGAGCGGGGGAGGGAGAGAGCGAGAGAGAGGGAGAGAGAGAGAGCGAAACTGTGTAAGAACAATTGTGAGACTGTTAGATGCTGATTATGAATGTGTATGAGATAGAGTGAATGAGTGAGTGTACATGTATGAGAGAGTGAGAGAGAGAGTATGAGTGAATATATGTGTGAGAGATAAATTCTGAGTGAGTTTGTGTAAGAGAGTGAGTGATTGACTGAGAGAGAGAGATTTAGTGCGATAGAGATGAGTGAGTGAGAATGTACGTGAAAGAGAGAATGAGTGAGCGTGTATGGGAAAGCCAGTGTGTTTGAGTGAGAGGGCGATTGTGTGCCAAAGATAAATTAAGTTGATGTGTGTGAGCAAGCGAGTGAGTGTGTGTTAGAGAGACAGAGAGTTTGTGTGTCAGGGAGAGAGAGACAGAGAGAGAGAGAGAGAGAGATTATGTGAGGGAGTGTGTGAGTGAGACAAGGAGTGTGGTGTGATTGCGACAGTGTGTGTGAGGGAGGGAGTGAGTGAGTCTGTAAGTGGGAGAGACTGTGCGAGTTTAATAGAGCGTGAGGGAGGGGGAGAGGGTGAGTGCGTGTGATAGAGAAAGTGAGTTAGTGTGTGCAGTATAGAATCCATTGGTGTATCTGAGACAATGAGTGACGGTGTGTGTGTAAGAGGGTGAGGGATTGTGTGTGAAAGTGAGAAAGTGAGTGACTATGAGAGAGTGTTTGTATGTGAGTGAGGGAGTGGGTGATTGTTTGAGAGACTGGTGAGTGTATATGTGTGAAAGAGAGAGGGTGAGTGAGTGTATGTGTGAGTGAGAGAGGGAGAGAAAGCATAATTGTTTGTGAGTCAGGGATATAGTGACTTTGCATGTGTGTGTTTAGAGAATGCATGATTGAGATTGTGTGAGAGAGAGTGTAGCTGAGTGTGTCAGTGAGAAGGTGAATGAGAGAGGGGTGATCATGTGTGAGTGAGGGATGAGTAAGCGTGTGTGAGAAATACTGAGTATGTGTGTGATTGGGGGAAGAGGGAAAATTATTGTGTGTTTGTCAGAGAGGTAGCAAGAATATCAACCTGCGTGAAAGATAGAGTCAGATAAAGATTTAAGGTACGTGTGAGAGAAAGAATGCATGAGTGTGTGAGAGGGAGATAGTGAGTGAGAGTGAGTATGTCTGTGAGAGATAGCAAAAGTGAGTGTGTGTTTGTGATGAAGTGAGCGAGGGATTTTCTGTGTGAGAGAGTGTGTGTTTGAGGGAGAAGGATTGTATTTATGTGCTAGAGGCGGTGAGTGTGTGTGCGTGAGAGTGCATGTTTGTGTGTATGAGAGTTTGTGTATGTGTATTTGATAGAGTGTGTGTGATTGTGTGCGCTAGAGAGAATGAATGATTGTGTGTGTGGGAGAGAGTGATATACTGTGTGTGTGAGAGATAGAATGAGTTACTGTGTTTCTCTGTGTGTGTTTTTGTGTGTGTAAGAGAAAAAGGGAGAAAGTAAGTGAGTCAGTGCATAAGAGAGATTGAGGAACTGTGTGTGTGTGTGTGTGTGTGTGTGTGTGTGTTTGTGTGTGTGTGTGTGCCTGCGTGTTTGTCTGTTTTTGACTCACTCCACTTCTCATTTTCTCAATCATCCACACCTTCAGTCACTAACACATAGTCAAAAGCACTCACACAGTGTGTGTGGGTGAGGTGAGTGAGTAAGCATACTGAGACTGGGAGTGTGCTAGACTCACAGACACTCACATTCCTGCACTCTAATGGTCACTTTATTTAATATTCATTTTTGAAAATCAGCAATTTATTGCTGTGACATTTCTTTATTTTTGCTCTGCAGATTTTATTTTCTTCATAGCTTAACATTTAAAAAAAGCTTGTTTAATGTTGTGTCAAATTGTATCCTTCTTGGATTTATTTCTCGGCCGCTTCAGTGAAAAAAAAAATGAAATGTGGCCCCTCATTTAAAAAGCCTGTATTAGACAATCTGAATAGTAAATGAGCTGATTGAAATTGTGAAATTATGAGATATACAGTTAACTACTGGATCTTAATGGAAACATAATTCAATGGTCAGGCATAATATAAACACACAAAAACCTGTAACTGATCATTCAAATGTACAAATCAAAATCTTACGATTTCAGCAAAAACAAAACTCAATACATCTGAATGGAAGTGATGTAGAAATGCAATGATGGGAAATTTCCTATAAATGTCAGCGCACTTGCATCATTAACAATGATTCACACCGAATAACTTGCTCTCCTTCCCCGCAGATACTCAGGGCAGGATACCAGACTTTGGGTTATTTTATGAGTCTGTTCGTGACATGGGCCTGGATTCACAAGTCTAATTGGACTCCACACTTGTTGATTTTTTAACAATTACAAAGTTCCCTGTTCTACCCTTTTTTACATCCAAATTAAATGAGCTGCCAGTTGGCAAGATGGAAACTTATCTGACAGAATATTGTCCATTCATTGAACTAAACAATGCCTCTTTGTAATTGTACATTCCGTGTACACTGGTAACAATGCTCCCTATTCTTCGGGCCCAGGTATAACAATGAAAACGCCCTGATTAACGTCGCAAATGGGATGGGCTATGGGATGTGCGTGTTTTCCCCCCATACACATGTTGAATAAACAGAGTAGAGAATCACTGAAATGCAAATAACTTACACAGGAAACCGAGAATCAGCAGCAGAGTCCTCATCTCAACAGGTGACATTCTGGGAAATGAAACACGGAATTAGTATCAGCAGTTTAAAAGAATAGGGAGTGGGATGGAATCATAATAAGGTAGTGGGTCAGTGGAATACTGTGTATATCGATTTATAGTGGGTGAAGGTAAGATCCCTCAGACAGAGATCCCTCTACCTCCCTCCCTCACTGGGACTCCAACAGACAGACTGATCCCTCCCCCCTTCTTTACTGGGAACTCAACAATTAGACGTGAGATCTACCATGCACACATCTCCACACCCCGATCCTCAAATTTGAGACATCTGTAGACAGATGTGATCTCCACTTCCTTAAAATTTCTTCATAAACATCAATTCCTTGACCTCAATCCTTCCCCTTCCCTTCTTCAACTCCCAAACTCCCAATGATTTACATTCTATGCATTTACGACCTGCCGACTCTCTTCTCTATATCCTTCACCAGCCCTGCTCTACGGACCCCCTTCTAAATATTCTATTACAGCTTCATTACTAATCTCTGCAGCAGGACAAGATAAACAGGACACACCCTATCAGGACAATACCCAGCAAGTGAAACATTCCTCATCTTATTCTCAAGGCCCATTCATAGTAAACTGCTTACCAAGAACTCCCAACGAGGTGCCCCTTAATGAGACTGAGCCGAGATCACCTGCTTCCTCTTCACTCTCAGGCACAATCTGATGTGAATGTTTTCAGTATCTGTGGCAACACATCCAACACCGCCCATCACATTAGATTCACTTGAGACTATTGGTTGTGCTGGTTTGCTGAAACATTATCATCCATCAATGATGTACATTGTGGCAGCACACATGCAAATTTTAATGAAAGGAGCTAAGGAAACGAAACAAGGAAAATGTTATTACTTTTTCATGGGATGGGGGCATCACTGGCCAGGCCACCATTTATTGCCCTGCCCGAAATGCCCTAGAGAACTGAATGGCTTGCTGGGCCATTTCAGAGGGCATTTACGATCCCACCAAATTGATGTGGAACTGCAGTTATAAGCAGGCCAGACCAGGTAAGAATAGGCTTTTACGACAATTGACAATGTTTTCATGGTCATCAACAGACATTTTCAATTACACGTTTTTAACGGTAAAAAAACATATCATTTAATTTCTGCTGGACAATTTTATGGAACATATCTTTTTTTTCTATTGGACTGGGAATTAACATGACAATGGCTGTAGTGTGAAAGACATACCCACTGGAACATGATGAGAGACACATACAATGCTGCAGTCCTGCAACATTGTGTGCCATCAATGACAGGATGGTGCATTAAAGGAGCCCTAAACCGATGGTGATGCCTGGAAACATCGTTTTAACTGGCTCCTGATCAGCTTACCAGGTTTTCTGTGAGGAGAGTGCAGCAAAATAGACAGTAGCCTGAAAGGAACAAGGGCTAAAACCTCTATATACTGTGTATGGAAGATCCCAGTAATTCCACAAAGACAGTCTGGCCTATTCTCCTCATGTATCTAAAAACTTCACAGATAAGGAAGAAAGATACGGATGGTGGAGTGAAACTACAAGGCTTAAGTGTTTCCATTGTACTAAAATGGGACATATTTGCTCAGAATGCTGGAGCAAGGCCTTGTTCGATTTGCGCGTGGTGGAGGCCGTGATCACGCTTTTGATTCGCAAATGGGTTTTCAGCTCCCCATGGTGATCGACCTGCAGGCCAATGACTCAGCGATTCGGACAGAAGGCAGGTTAGCAAATAGATACCAGGAGCAAAGTTTCTGGAAAGGTCACGTTATCGAAATCACCTGTGGGTAACGGCCCTTTCCCCCCTTCGACCTCTAGACTTCGCAGTGTTTAACCAATTAAACGTTTCCCCATGTGTATCCAGGGCACGTTACTAAAACTACATGCTTTAGAACCGACATCGGCGCAAATTATACCAGACTTTGTGATAAACGGGATGATGCTTCCCGTTTAATCCTTTGGAAGTTAAATGTCTAAATTGTTCAGGCAAACTGGCGAACTGCTGCTTTAACATGGAAATCCCAGGGCAAATTGTAATCTCGCTGTCTCCCAAGGGGTGACAAGTCCTTCCTCGAATTGGGCGCGGTGGAGGCCGTGATCACGTTTTTGATTCGCAAATCGTTTTCATTTCCGCATGCTGATCGACCGACAGGGCACCGACTCAGCAATACGGACAGAGGGCAGGTTTGCAAATATACACCTGGAGCAAACTTTCTGTATACGTCAGGTTCTCGAAATCACCTGTGGGTAACGGCCATTCCCCCCCTTCCATCCTCTAGACGTCGCAGCGTTTACCCAATATAACGCATCCCCATGTGTATCCAGGGCACTTTAATAAAACAACGTGTTTTAGAAACGACATCGGTACAAGTCATTCAAGACTTTGTGATAACCGATCAGGCCGACTTACTTCACAACCCGGCCACAATTGAGGATCCAGGGCTAACTGACGGTAACAAGTTCCAGGCAGGATCACAGCTCCAGTTCGGGGCACTCGATTCTGTTGAATCCCTAAGTAAGGCTGTGATGGACAGAGCGCCAACTGAAATGAACGCAATGCGTTTCGGTGAGCTGTAAACTGGTAAACTCAGAAAAGAAAGATCCTTCGAAAGCCGCAAATTTCCATTACGTGCAATAAATAGGAAAAATAAAAACTTGTATCAAAGAGCTACTCATGCAATCGCACTTCCCCTCCTTTCGCGCCATCCCTGAATTTGTACTTAGCTTAAGGTATGTGATCACTTCCCTTGGGGACATAGAAATTCAGCTCGAAAGAAAAAACAATCTCGCATGCAGTCTCTTCACTAGGCCAAGATAGTTAAGTTTAAAAATAAAGTCTCGCCAAGAATCTCCTATTGCTCTCAGCATCGCCTCAAATCCTTGCCGCCTGATAACTCAGCCTCCTGCAAGTAAAACTCTGACTGCCAAAATGTGTCTATGTTATGAGCGCCGCTCTGCAGTCTCTTTAAAATATACTGGGCTGAAATGTGAGATAAACTATTTGGTTTCAGCTTTGCATGTAGCCCGAGTCATGCATGATTTGCTCGATCCATCTTAGAGGCTCTATCCCAATTGTGAAGCCCGGATATTAAAGATGTCCGCTGGGCGAGATAATCCGACATTTTTCACAACAACATAAACTGCCGGAAATTCCCAGCAGGCCTGACAGCCGCTGTCGAGGGAAAGACGTGGTCAACGTTTCAAATCCATCGGACCCTTCTTCAGACCGGTCATTATTCTACTTTGCTCGGGCCTGGTTGCTTCTGATGCTGTAATCAGGCTCTCCTCACCGCATTTACACACCTCTTTAGGCAGTTAACATTCAGCCTGAAATGAGAACAGCCTTCTGGTTAGCCTTTCCAATTGTCCCATAAACGTCTGTATCAAAACATGCTTCCCTCATGTAGCCTCTGCTTCCCTGATCTCATCGCCCATTGCTTGTCCAATTACCCAATATAACGCTTGGAATAGGGGCGTTCAATTCTGGTCGTCTCATTACCAGAAGGATATGGAGGCGTTGGAGAGGATGCAGAGGAGCCGTACCTGGATGCTGCCTGGTCTGGAGATTACTAGCTATGAGGAGAGGTTGGCAAAACTCGGATTGTTCTCACTAGAGCGACGGAGATTGAGGGGCGACTTGATAGAACTTTACAAAATTATGAGTGGCATGGACAGAGTAGATAGTCAGAAGCTTTTTGCCCAGTGTGGAAGAGTCAATTACTAGGGGACATAGATTTAAGGTGAGAGGAGAAAACTATAGAGAAGATGTGCGAGGCAAGTTTTTTACGCAGAGGGTAGTGAGTGTCTGGAATTCGCTGCCAGAGGAGGTGGTGGAAGCAGGTACGATAGTGGTGTTTAAGACGCAGCTTGACAAATACATGAATAGGATGGGATAGAGCGATACGGACACCGGAAGTGCAAAATGTTTTAGTTGACGGACAATATGATCGGCGCAGGCTTGGAGGGCCGAAAGGCCTGTTCCTGCCCTGTACTTTTCCTTGTTCTTTGTCCTTTGTTCTTTGCATCACCATCTGTATCCAGGGCACTTTAATAAAACCATGTGCCTTAAAAACGACATCGGCACAAGTCATACCAGATATTGTGATAACCGATGAGGACGTCATACTTCACAGCCCGCCCACAATTGTGGATCCAGGGCTAGCTGACGGCAACAAGTTCCGAGGAGGATCACAGCTAAAGGCCCCCTGTACCCGATGCTGTTGAAGCATCAAGTATGTGACGGCGAGAGCGCCAACTGAAATGAACACAATGCGTTTCGTTGAGCTCCAAACTAGCAACCTCAGAAAGGAAAGAACATTTGAAGGCAAATTTCAATTAAGTGCAATAGGGAGCAAAAATAAAAACTTATATCAAGAGCTACTCATTCAACCGCACTTCCCCTCCTTTCACGCCATTCCTGAATGTGTACATTCCATATGGTATGTGAACACTTCATTGAGGTCAAAACAAATCAAATCGAATAAAAAGCAAACTCGCATTCAGTCTCTTCGCTCGGCCAATTAAAAGCCAAGTTTCGCCAAGAAACCCCAATTTCTCTCAGCAACGCCTCAAATCATTGCCGCCTGAAGACGCATCGTTCTGCAAATAAAGTCCTGACTGCAAATTTGGGCCTGGATTTTGCACGCCGCTCCATAACCTCTTTAGAATACACTGGGCTTAAAGGTAAGATAAACTATTCGATTTCAGCTTTATATGTAGCCCGAATCTTGCATGGCTTGTTCCACACAACTAAGAGGCTCTCGCCCAAGTGTGAAGCCCAAATGTCAAAGATGTCCGCTGGCTGAGACAATCGGGACATTTTTCACAAAAACAAAAACTGCTGGAAAACCTCAGCGGGCCTGACAGCCTCTGTGGGGAGAAAGACATGGTCAACGTTTCGAGGCCATCGGATTCTTCTACATCTTCTACATCTTCCTACACATCCCCGATTAAGTTGAGACTCGGTTGGAGCCTCAGGCGATGTCTCATGTTTCACTCCTATTGTAGGTCATTTATCTTTGTAACACTATTAGCCCACAAAGCACAGAGACGGATCTGGGCCTCGTCAAGTCTGCGGAATCGGTTTGTCAGGTCTTACCATAGCTGCTACATCGGATCGTGTTATCTGAAACCCAGCAAGAAATATTTCATTAGTCTATAATTCTGCGTGCTGGAATGTAGGGAGAAGAGCAGGGACTAAACAGGCCGAGTCTGTCAATGTTACTCTCACCCGAGGGAGATTCGAACGGTGCTGTTGTTATTTTCCTCCATCAGGTGTTTATCTGGCTTCCCCTTGAATAAATCTACACTCTTCAAAGCATCTGTTTCCTGTGGTGACGAGTTTCAAATTTTCAATTAATTTTCGCACTAAATGTAAAAACTTGAAAATAACAGCAGCAGGAGTGGACCATTCGGCCCTTTCAGCCTCTGCTTCTCCATTCAAAATGATCATGGCAGATCCTATATTGCAACGTCATACTACCTCTATCTCTCCCCATCCCCATGGACGCCATTAGTGTGTATAAATCTATCTATTTCCTACTTAGCTATATTCAGTGGCATGCCCCCCACAGCATCCTGTTGTCGAGATTATCACAGGTTCAGAACCACCTGAGTGAAAGAATTTCCCCATCATCTCATTCCTGAATTTCCCGACCCCGTATCCTCAGATTGGGGCCGGAGGTTCCAGACGCCCCATTCCAGGGGGAGGGGGAAATCCACCCCGTGCCCCCTCACACCCCCGCACCAATCCGCCCAAATCTCTCAGAATTGTATACCCTTCAACCAGATCACACCTCATTCTTCTAATCTCCACTGAATACAGGCCGAGTCCACCCATTCTTAGCTCAAACGACAATCCTGCCACCCCAGTCATCATTCCGGTGAACCTTCGCTGCAATTCCCTCTGTGACAATATATATCCTTTCTTAGCTGCGGGGGAATAAACTGCGCAACAATATTCCAGGTGTGTTCTCAGAGAGTCCCATGTACAGCTGCCGTAAGACATCGTTCCTCTTGACTAAGTTGCTTTCTGGATTCATCAGTGAATCTGTTGCATTGATGGCCATTAGGTTTGGCCGCCTAGACAAACAACAGAAACACATTTCCAAGATGGATCATATCAGAACCTTCCTTAGACTTAACAACAAAAACGTATATTTATATGTCGTTGATAGCCTAGTGTAGAGTCCAAAAGTGCTTCACAGGAACATTGTGAAAAGTCAGAATGGCAGTTGATGAAAACATTTGCCCAATGCTTTGGGGTGTGTAAGGAGCGTAGTTTTGGAGGAGAGGAGAGGTGGAGAGGGAATTCGAGGTTTTAGGGTTCCGCAGGCAGCTGAAGGCACAGCAACCAATGGCTGAGCGATGGACATCGGGAGATGATCACAGGGCTAGGCCTGGATTGGCACAGAGATTTCGGATAATTGTGGTGTGGAGGAAATGGGAGACAAAGAGGGGCCCGGCTGAGGAGGGATTGGAAAACGAGTATGCACCTTACGAAATCGAGGCATCTGGCTCTGGATAAGGGAAGACATATAGCTTCTGAAACAATATTAAAAGCTGCATCTGAATACATCGTCCCAGGCAACATCAAACCCACAATAATGCAAAGTTTTATAATAAATTATGGTCATGGGATTTGAACTCTCACTAGCCAAGAGACTGTGTGCTCTCCACAGGCAGACAGTGAGCTGCTGCTTCATATTAAGATACAGCTCATTCCTTTCTATTAGCTAACGAGTGTCAGACAGGATGGCGACTGGTGACAGGGACAGTTCCGTATCAGAGGGAAATATTTAACCATTCACCAACGGCTTAGATTTAGAAATATTTAATGGAGAGACAGCATGAGAGGAAGATGGCCTAGGGGATGGATGAAGGAGAAGCAAATGATGAGTTAGAGGAGCAGAGCGAGATAAAGAAAGATACACTTAACATAATCTTAGAGAGGCAGGGAGCAGAGTATTAGGACGCAGGTAGATGGAGAGGTGCCAAGAGAAGTAGGAAAATTATTGCATTTCTATACCATCAATCGGAGCGTCAGAAATTCCCAAAGATTTCCCCAGCAAATTTTAAAGTGTCACCAATGATGTAATGTAGAAATTGTGATAGCCAATCGGTGTACAGAAAGCTCCTACTGAGGAGGTAATGACCAGGCCATCTTCTTCAGTTATGTCAGACGGAGAAATAAATGTCCCAGACAAGTATTCTGCCCACAGACGCTGTGGGCTGTCTCAGAGAGTGGGAGGTTAGGGAACCAGTAAAAACACAATAAAGATAATTGGAAAATGAACTAATTTGGAAGATGACAAGTATATCATTTTACACATTTTTAGTTTATCTAATACGTCCCAAGGTTAATCATTATTCGGCCTTATTCATGGATATCACTCAAAAACCAGCTTTGGCATCTGGTTAAATCGTTGATTACAGTCACTCTTTGTCACCGTTCACGGGCCCTGGTAATATATCCAAGAGGTAGCCAATCCCCAGTTTGTGTGTTTGTGTTATAATTAACGACACGAAGCTTTCTGAGGCCATATAAAGAGCTTCCATCTTCCAATCATCTCATTGTGACTCGGAGGAACACGGCAGAAAATGCTGAAAAGTCTGCTCTTGGCATTTGGTGTCTTGGTGCTGATACAACCGTTTACTTTTGGTTACTTATATGACCCTCCGTAATTGACAGGTTAGTATGTCTCTCAGGATACAACCCATGAACTATTGATAGGAACAGGCGGAGATATTCTGCACCTCGGGGCTCCTCCAACATAGAGTTGGATCTTTGTTGATCTTCACCATACCTCCCTCTACCCACTTTGTTTCTGTACACTGAACATCTTTTCAAGAAAAAGACCCAACAAACTCTCTGCTGTATAATTGCAAAAAAATATTTAACTGCATTATTTTGAATTATCCCATATCTCCCGCTTTTCCCTGTCCTTCAATTTCGTTACTTCCCCCACCTCAATGAGTGGAGCCCCTCGGAGCCATTAGGCGAAAACGCAGTGTTATTATTATTCACAAGTACAGCGCAAAGCCCTACCTCACCACTAACACCTGTCAACTCCTCCACTGCCTCTCAATAACCAGATTGCTTATAGACCATCCAATACCGGATGTGGAAATATTTGCTCCAATTAAATATCGGGATGGTTTCAGCCCCCACACCAAAATCGCCCTAGGCGAATATCCAAAGTGAAACCTTTCACTAACTTCGTGCCATATTTGATTGCAAGATGTGATTCATGCCACATAATCTATGTCACCCATATGACCAAACTATTCAACCTTCTTAACAAACCGCGTGCCTACCGGCCTCAGTTCATCTGTTACTGAAATCCTCTACCAGACATTCCTTACCTCCGGACTTCGCTCCATGACTTCGTGGGAATACCTTGTCATCCGTCCCAGTGTCTCCCCCTGTCGGCCGATGGCGACAATGGATTGAGCAGACGGCTGTGAGGCACTTGGGGAAGCTTTAAGTATGATAATGGCGCTATTTAAATATAAGTTGCTGTTGTTGTACATTCCATAGAAGGTTTTGATTGTGTGGGTGTCGCAAGATGTTTCCAATTGTTATTGGCTGCCCAAATCGAGGGTTCATCAGTATAAGTTTGTCACTGATAAATCCAATAGAGTGTTCAGAAAAAGAATCTTTACCCAGAGAGTGATGAGAATGTGGAGCGTGGGATCACATAGAGTGGGGGTTGGGATAAGAACCGTTGATTTATTTAAGGTGAAGCTGGTTTTACCGTAGTGAGAAAAGTACTTCTATGCAATATATGCTCCTGATCACCATTGCGTGAGTGAAATGCTGACATACGCGGCTTGTTAATATGCAGATATTCTATGCCCCACCCAGAACAATAGGCTAATGCAATATCCTTATGAACCTTTCATCCTTCATCATGGGATGCAAGCGCTTTTGTGGAAGATGTCGAAACGCCCCTTGCCCGCCAGGCCAGACTCAGTCGAAACTTATATTGTGTGGACCCAACCATTACTGCTGCATCGTTAAATGATCTACAACATGGTGGATATATGTAACCTTATCCCCAATGTCGTCGAATCTAACTTTAATTGAGGCTTCGTTTGATTGTGGAGACCGCACGGATTCTGGCCCCTGCCCCACTGCTTTCTGAGTTTTTTTGAATAAACCTTGCTGCATTCATAACTGTCTCTTGTCAGTGTCTCATTTCTCATTCGGTTGGTGTGTCACCATATTGACTGGGAGGGCAGGTCAGAAAATGGCAGAGCCACATTGACACATTGTAGTTCCAAAATACTAATACTCACATAAACACACCTTACATCCAATTTCCCGGACTCCTCCATTAACATCCCTGGTAATGTCCTGCACCACTGGCAGGAATGATTTAACTGATGTAGCGGGACAATGTGTACATTCAGGATGTTTACTAGTGCTGCTGTGAAGAGTTTAAACTAGTTTTGCTGCTGCTTGAGAGCCTGAGGGTAGATTCAGATGGGGAAAAGCCAGAAATGGTAATGGAAGGCAGAAAATCAGTGAGTGAGGCTGGATGGCAGGGAAAACCAAATATTCAAAACATCAACGCGATTTTGTCAGTGTCCAGGGACCTAAAATTCAATATAAGGAGTAGAGTAAATGAAGAGGATGAACTGAGTTCACAGATACAAACGTTGCAGTATTGTATCATAGTTATTACAGAAATATAGCTTAAAGAGGGACAGGACTGGTGGGAGCTCAACAATCCTCGCAAATGGGGCTTCAGATTTAATGGAGAGGGGGAAAAAAGGAACGGCGTTGTAATTTTGGTTTTAGAAGTAATTACAGCTGTGAGGAGGGATAGAAAGATTAACATCTAACGCCACATCGATTGAGTTCAGAAATAGAACTATATATCTATAACAGCCGCACTACTGGGAGTGTAACATCTACCCGAATATAGCCAGGGGGAGATAGAATGGCCAATGTATAGGAAAATCTCTGACAAACGCCAGGGAATGCAGATATAATAGCAGGGGATTTTAACTACCCCAATCGTAACGGGAGGAGTTTTAGTGTGAAAAGAAGGGAAGGAATAGAATTCTTAAGGTGCATTCAGGAGAACTTTAGGCCTGTATATTATTTGTTAAATCAATTATTACCCACGGTAGTTGCCATTGAGAAGGTGATTCCAGATGGGCCTTGTAAAGGCAGCCAGGTTACTGTGGGTCTGGAGTCACATGCATTTTACACCAGCAACTTTCCTTCTCTCAAGGAAATTAGTGAAACAAGTTTTTTTTTAAAAATATAACTGACAATGTTTTCATGGCCCTCTTTAGACCAATTTTTATCCCACATTTTATTGGCTACAAATGCAACCATCTCTGCCGTGCTGGGACTCGAACCCTAACTATGATACCAGTGACAAAGAACTGGACCCAATGCTGCAGCTAAGGCCGAACTAATTTCTTGTATAAGCTCAAACTAAGCTCTTATCTCTTGTACTACTTGTCCATATTAATGAAGCCCTGGACACAATAGGTTGCATTAACCATCTCTCAACCTGTTCTGCCCTCTTCAATTACTCAGTCACGGACACGCCCGGGTCCCTCTGCTCCTGCATCCTCTTGAGAGTTCTACCTTTATTATTTATATCGGCTCTGCATGTTCCTCTTACCAAATGAGTCGCTTCACATTTCTGCGCATTGATCATTATTGTCTCCTCTCTGCCCATTCCACGGAATTAACTATGTCGTTTTGAGACTCTGCAATATCTTTCTCACAGTTCAAAATGCTTCCAAATTTCGTGACCTGTGCTATTACAAAATTGTATCCTGTGCACCGAGATGCATGTCATTAATCTGTTTATTAGAAAAAGGCTGCAACCAGTAGGTCTTGCAATTTTGCACTAAATCAAACCTTCTCCCTGCCTGATGAAGAGAAAAATTATTGTTTCCCCCAAATCAGCCTATGTTGCATCCTTGTTCACAGTTGCCCTCATATTCCATGAACAATACCTTTTCTCACAGTGTTGTTGTTCAGCATTGCATCAAGTGTCTTTTTGTAACCAATGTACAACACACGAACAGCGTTTCCCTCACCAACACAACAACAGCATATGCTGGAAATAACTCAGCAGATCTGTGAACATCTGTGAAGAGAGAAACAAAGTTAACATTTCGAGTCCGTATGAATCTTCTTAACAGCTTCAGAGCCACACGGATCGAAACGTCAACTCTGTTTCTCTCTCCACAGATGTTGTCAGGTCTGCCGAGTATTTTCCAGCTTTTCTGTTTTTGATTCGGGTTCCCAGCATCTCCAGAGTTTTGCTTTTACCTTATTGCCCTGATCAACCTTCTTGTTAGATCTTCCTAAAAGAAAAAACTCCTGCAAGTTAGTTAAACACGATTTTCCTTTAATACATGAATTCTGTCTTCCCTCAATAACCTCACAATTATTCACGTGAACTCTACGTTTTCTAGAAGATTCACCACTTTAGAAGTAAATCTTACTGACCAGTAGTTGCTAGCATTATGTCCGTACTCTGCTTTGAACACGCGTGTTACATTTGTAATTCTTCAGTCCTCAAGCACCACCGTTGTGTCTAAGTAGGAGTTAAAAGTTTTGGATTGTGCGACTGCAATTTCCACTCTTGCTACTGACCACCAGATGTCCCAGCCTGGAAAATAGTCTGCGCCCAGAACTGGATGAAGATTGGCCCTGGGAAAAATGTTTCCCTCCACTAAAAATCGCAAACAGGTTATCCAATTAGTATTCCTCAAGGGTAGCTTGACAAGGGCTAAATTTCTCCCCGAAGTTAAATCAATGAAGTCACTTGAATATTGACGGAATATTGGGACATTCTGACGTTTTAAAGCGTCTGGGTGAAAGTATTGTTTTAGGAGAGGATTCCAAGGTGTGGAATGGAGTTTGCAAGCCCTCGCGTGAAAGATGGGGTTCAGTGAGACTAGCTGGCTCACGCTGTGACAAGGGACTGGGCGGAGTTGAGGAACTATCCATTGCACCTGGTTGAGGTGGCAGCTGTCACGTTATTTCAGAGTGTTGTGTATCGGATTGCATGGTGCCTATTGGACTTTTTACTTACTGTGAGCATTGGAGTGTAAGATAGCTTTTGTAACTTGTGATATCCATACAAACCTGTGTATTTCTGTGAAGGTATAGTTGTGGATGAAGAAATATTGTAACATGATCCAACTTTTCTTCTTTAATAAATGTTTTGTTCTCTAGTCAAAAGTTCCTCATCTGACTTCAGTGAATCTTCGGTAGCCTCCTCCACGTATCTAAACAAAGAAACGAACGTTTGTTTCTATCAAGTTGGGTTTCAAACTGGGGTCACGTTTGTCCAAGTGTAACCTCAGCTGGATTAGCAAAGATAGCACCGGCTGTGCTCTGGGTGTGAGGGGTCTTCAATAACTAGAAGTAACAGTGACTCTGCAGAAACACTGCTGGCTGACTTGGCTGAGTGTTGAAGGATATTTCAGACAGTCTGGAAGGAAAGGAAGGTCCCTGTCCGTCCGTTAGCTCGAAAGCCTGCTTGGGACTTGCAACTGTACCACTCCCTTGGATTACATGGGGCCTTCTTTAGCTTGGGCTGACAATCAGCCCACCTCTGGACTGTTCCTGCCTGGCAACTATCGTCAAAAGGTGCTGAACTCCAACAGCATCCAAATCAAACCTGCTGTTTCTAGCTTTTGCGTGGGTTTCTGAGAGAGGACCTGCCTTTCTAAGCCCCCGTGACCAGGCAGCAGCGAAACCAAAGAAGAAGAATAAAGACAAGTAAAGCACAGGAATAGGTCCTTCGGCCCTCCAAGCCTGCGCCGATCAAAACCTTCCATTTTGTTTCATTTCCATCTTGCAGTACCAGGCGGTGAGAGAAGCAACAAGAGGAGGGAAACTTGCTTGGCCCCTGTCCTCACTAATCTACCCTTGAGCAGATGAGTTTGTCCATGATGGGTATCGGCAGGAGGGACCGGCACAAAGTCTTTGTAGCGGCAAAGTACATTCTTCACTCTGAGGGC
This sequence comes from Cetorhinus maximus, assembly GCF_964194155.1. Taxonomy (NCBI): domain Eukaryota; kingdom Metazoa; phylum Chordata; class Chondrichthyes; order Lamniformes; family Cetorhinidae; genus Cetorhinus; species Cetorhinus maximus. The sequence goes on from NW_027596486.1 coordinate 204,959, forward strand.
ACCTTCCATCGTTTTGTGTGTCAGTCCCAAGTGTGTCCAGCAGCGCAAAAGCGGGCATCTGTGAGGCACTGTGGGCCACCTGCCGCAGAGGCAGGATTGCGCTCATAGGCAACCTGTAACCTCATGTCCCGCAGCAAATCTCACTCTCCGCCTGCACTGTGGGTGTTCAGGCAACACATAGGCTGCAGCGGTACAGGGAAACAGATCGCCAGCAATTTCTCATGGGCAGTTAGGGATGGCCAATACATGTTGGCCTCGCAATTGCGGCACACATTCAACAAATGGATAGGCGAAGGATATGGAAGGGGGCGGAATACTTGTGGGAGTTCACCCTGCAACAATTTCGGACACCATTCTGGCCATCCTTGCAACACGTAGTGCTGGTCTCGGGCTGCTTATAAGCCTGTTAAACATTTGCCTCAATAGCGGAACTGACCGGCCACCAGTTGCCGTGCCATCTGACAGCCTTGAACATGGGCGCCAGGATCTGGCAGGAACGATTCGGCCCAGCACAGAGTCTAACCTGCCTCCCGGCCGCCTGTGTGCAAAATGCACATGCTGGCATTCCACAAGGTTATGGGAAATGTGTGATCTGAATCCCTGTGGGCATCATTGCCCGGGGAGCTTAATACCCTTGGGCCACAGGAACTTATCCATTTTACAGATAAATATTAACACTTGATCTCGTATCTGTTGCTGTTGAAAGGAGGGAGTTACCGATGTGTATCGCTCCTTGTGTATAGCGGTGTTCTCTAAATATTGTACTGAACAGTCTGACTAGACCTTTTAGACCCTGTCCCATAGCCTGTGTCTCCTCCATCGGTGAACATAGTTTCTCTGTATAACCTTATCTGTTCCCCTTAACAACTTGAATCCTTCAACCCAACCACTCTGGAATGTTCCAAATTCCAGCGGGTACAAGCATTATTTGTGTAATCTCTCCAGTCTATTTTCATTTGTAGCCCAGCTATCATTTCTGATAAACATATCCTGCATTCCTTCCACGCCTGACAACTCACCTTAGGGTAACTTGTCGGCAATTGCTTCGTCTCCATCTCTCTCTCTCTCTCTCTCTCTCTCTCATCCCATTCTTAAACAGCAAAGTGGTTTTTAGAATTACCCAGCCTCAAGGAGTAATTCTCAGATGAAAGGAACTGCAGGATATTATAGACCAGACGTCCGCTATATCTCAGCTGTTTCCTTCAATTGCTGGGATTGAAACGAAATGACCCTGGGGATTTGCCAAGCTAAAGTCCCATTATTTACTCCAATTCCATTATGTTTCTAATTCTACGTCTTTTATGTGTATCATTTATAAAATTCTTTAGGCTATATGTTATCTTGAATGGAAAGGCAGAATCTTTTACCTGCCCTTTGCAAATCTTTGCGATTCTCAACCAATGGTAAGAGTGCTTCGCTACAACATACCAACCTTAGCTGGTACTCCAATTTAACCATTCTCGACCAATGGGGCGAGAGCATCTGTCTTTGCTACAGCAATTTAGCCTTAACTTGTGCACGTTCCTTACAATTCTTGCCCTCAGTCCACCATTCTAGCCAATCAGCATTCATTTTTGGCTTCTGGTGAATGATAACGCTAGACTCTCCGCAGCCCAAGGACATAATTGTATTACCAATTACATCCTCAGTTCCATTCTGTGCTGCCTTTTCTCCTTAAAGTTAGGTTACAGCACATTGTCATTGAAAGAGTTACCAATTATAGGTCAACTTAACAACATTCTGAAAGTGCGTAGGAATTAAGATCTTAAATTTCTCAATTGTTATGAACAGCCATTGGTAACTTAAGCCTGAGCAAATAGAGCAATGCCTGAATGGGGTGACGGCCCACAGGGTTAGATCCTCAGCTGTGCCGGCTGCTGGTCTTTACATCGTCTCCTGCCCTCTGAAGCTGAGTTTGTAATTGGGAAACATTTTTCTTTTGGGCACAGGAGAGTCCAGCATTATCATTCAACAGATGGCAAAACTGAATGCCAATTGGCTAGAAGGGTAGACTGAGGTTGATAGTTGTAAGGAACGGGCTCATTTTAAGGCTAGATTGTTGTAGAAAAATCAGAAGATCTCATTCCATTGGCCGAGAACCATTACTGTTCCCTTGTTTGAAAGGCAATGGTCGTGGTAGGATGAAGAGTATGCCGGGCCATTGTCTGCAGATTGTTTCTGAATTAAACTCTGCTGCTGATGGCCCACAGCCCCTCATGGATGTTGAGATTTGAGCCGTGTGACCTGTTGTGAATCTATCCCATTGAAAGCAATGCGTGTCACACAACACAATGGAATGTGTCCTCAGTGTGAAGACAGAGGTCTGTTGTCAGAAGGACTGTGCGGTGGTCATTCTTAGCAACAACATAAGAGACAGATGCATCTGCAGCAGGTAGATTGGTGGTCATGAGGCCAAATAGAATTTCTCCTCTTGTTGGTTCACCTGCCTCAGGCCTATTCTGCCTTTCAGGGCTCGGCCACCTGGGTCTGTAACGGTGACCCTGAGCCGCTCTTGGTGATGGACATGCAGTTCCCAAAGCAGAGAACATTCTGTGCCCTTGATACGCTCAGTGCTTCTTCCATGTGCTGTTTAGAATTGATCTGATTCGGAGAGAGGTAGGTGGAAATCAGCAGAAGTTTCTCATTCCCCTGTTTGCCCTCGTGCCTTCTGACATCACAGAGTGTGGAGTCAATAATGAGCACTCCCAGTGCAGGCCCATACCTATTGTATGCCTCTATGCTCTCAAGCCTGGTACCACGCTCCTGTAAATGGGGTTTGACAAACCCAGGAATATGGGTGGCGAACATTAGGCATTGGCTCTGAAGTTCTGATTCTGATAGCACGACAATTCAGGAGCTACAAGATGCCAATGAGACCCTGCCATATTCTACACGCATGGCAACATTGGAGTTGTAAGATGTCAATGTGACCCTGCCATTTTCTGACCTCGCCTCCCTGTCAATATTGTGACAAAGCGATCCGAGTGAGAAATGAGACACGGACAAGAGGCGGTGATCGACGCAGCCAGTTTCATTCACATGAGTCAGAAAGCAATGGATCCACAGAATGTACCAGAGCCGGAATTACAGAAATTAAAGTCTGAATGTCCCAATGTTTAACCCTCGTCCCACTATCAACAAACCAGGTTCTCCAGCCATTATGCCACTGATGCTTGTGGGATCTTGCTGTACACAAATTGACTTTCATGCTCCCCTCTTCACAACAGTGGGAAATGTCAACGTTATTTCACTCTCTGAGGAAACCCTGGGATATCCTGCGGCTCTGAAAGGTGTGATTGAACAGTCTCCCTTACATTTTCTTCGCATTTCCTGTCACGTCCCTCTGCCCTCTCTCTCTTTCTCTCCATCTAACTCTGTCTCACCCCCGCTTTCAACCTCTATTGATTCCTCCTTCCTTCTTTTCCCTCTCTCTCCTCCCCTCTCTCTTTCTCTCTCTCTCTTTCTGTCTCTCCCTCTGCCTTTCTCCACCCTTGATTTCTCCCTCTTTCCCTACGTGCTTCTCCATTAATTTGTCTTGTTTGGTCACGTTCACTTACTCTGTTTCATTATGTGCGTTTCCTATTTCTTCGCTCTCTTTCTACATTTTCCTCCCATGCTATCTTTCTGAATCCCTCCCACCGATGTCTTTTGTTGAATTGAGTGCGATGGGCTCAGTGGCTAGGGCAGCGTAATTTGCCATTCGCTGGTTGCCCTTGAGAAGGCGGTCATGAGGCGCTTTCTTGAACCGCTGCAGTCCCTGTGGTGTAGGTACACCCACCGTCCTGTTAGGGAGGGAGTTCCAGGATTTTGACCCGGCGACAGTGAAGGAACGGCCGACATACTTCCAAGTCAGGACGGTGAGTGGCTTGGAAGGGAACCTACAGGTTACCATGTGCCTTGTGCCCTTCCCCTTCTCGATAGTAGTAGTCGCGGGTTTGGGGGTTGCTGTAGAAGGAGCCTTGATGAGTAGCTGCAGTACATCTTGTAGATGGTACGCACTGCTGCCACTGTGCATCGGTGGTGGAGGGAGTGAATATTTGTGAGTGGGGTGCCGAACAATTGTGGTGCTTTATCCTGGTTGGTTTCAAGCTTCTTGAGTGTTATTGGAGCTGCAGTTATCCAGGGAAATGGGAATTATTCCATCAGGATCCTGCCTGGAAGATGGTGGAAAGGCTTTGTGAAGTCAGGAGCTGAGTTACTCAGCGCAGGATTCCCAGCCTCTGACCGGCTCTTGTAGTCACAGTATTTATATGGCTATTCCGGTCCAGTTTCTGCTCAATGGTAACCCGCAGGATGCTGATAGTGTGGTATTCAGTGATGGTAATGCCATTGAACGTCAAGAGGGCGATGGTTAGATTCTCTCTTGTTGGAGATGGTCATTACCTGACATACTAAAATAAAAGTGTTGTGTCCAAAATCAGGTGAAGTTACTCTGAACAATTATTAATCAATCCCTCCTTTGGCCGCAGCTAGATTAATCCAACCAGCTCTGATTACCAGGGCATTGCCTGTCATTTGTGCGGCAAAAATATTTTTGCTTTGCTGAATCAGGAGGTGAGTTACACAGGTGGTTAAATATTTCTAATTTTAGGACGCTTTCGGTTTGTTAAATATTTGCCGCTGAAGCGGAACTGCCCTTTCCCCAGCTGCCATCCTGTCTGACTCCGAGTAGGAATGAGCTGTCCCTGGATATGACCCAGCAACTCAGTGCCTTCCTGTGGGGACAATACACAAACCCACAACTATTGAGTGTCCTCATATCATCACATTAATTCATCATGAACTGTGAAATACTGTGTGCAGATGCTCCATGAGCAGCGCATGTATACACAGAAAAAATATACACGCACAGAACCTGTGATCATCGTAAGGCTTCTGCAGATGGTTTTGCAAAACAATCAGTTCCAACCCACCCCCATCCCACGCGACCCCACTTTAAAGGAGGTAGATTAGCCTTTTCTGGACTTGAGGAGGGGGGAAGGATACCTGGCTAACATCACCTTGCTTGTGGGAACTTGCAGTGCTTGCCTGGCCTGCAGTCTGTCCTGCACTTCAACCCTGGTTACCCTCCCCGAGTTCAGTTTACTGATGGGCTGATTGAGGATTGTTCACATATCCAACCCCTCGCCATTTCTCTCAGTAAATCATCGATAAATATAAAAAAAAAACACAGTGCATCGTTATTTAAAATGGTCAGACAGAAGCTTTTCAGAGTGACTTTCAATCTAGTTCGATCCTGAGGAAGGTAAAAAGAACAGCGATAGCGACAGATTATCAAGCGGGAGAGAGAGATATGGAAAGGTGAGCAGGGGTGGGGTGGGTCAGAGAGGTACAGAGGGAGGGGGAGAGAAACAGAGCGAGAAAGGGAGAGGGAGAGGTGACAGTGTTAGAAGTGGAAAGTGCAATGTGAATATTTAGTGTGCAAACAGCAACAGGCTTGGAGTGAGCAGGTAGAGGGGGTGGGGACAGTGAATGGGAGAGGGACGGTGAGAGGGGAATGATCAATGTTTGTGTGTTGTGTACAATCAGGCAGTAAAGCAGCTGGATCTGGCAGGTTAACCACAGAGGGAGAGGGCTGGTCACGAAACATTTACGTCTTCATCTTATTTCAAATCTGTTCACATTTCTCTGTTGAATAAAAGGGGATGTTTTTTTTAAATGATGCCTCTAAACCCACTCCACCGCCCCTCCGAGATTGTGGATGTGAGTGAGAAGAGCCCGTGGATCTTGCTGTGTTTTTTATGTTTCAATAATCTCTGCTTTATTTTAATCAATTTCTTTTTCTCTCTCTCTCTCCCCACCCACCCCCCCCCACGCTCTCCCCGCCCCACCCCCCCCCCCCCCCCCCCCCCCCACACCCCAAGGAGAATGGATTTGGCAGCTGCAACTCGGAAGATGCAGAGAGAGAATCGATTTGCCGCGAGGAATCCTCGGACAAGAGCTATAACCGGAGAGAAAAACAATAATAAAAATGTATCCGTGTCTTTGTCACTCATTCTTACACCCGGAGAAAGGACATGCGGAATTTTCACGATTGGGTTCAGTGTCGGCGTAGGGGCGGGGGCAGGGTGGGGGGGTGGGGGGGTGGGGGGTTGCTGGTTGGGGAATGGTGGTTTTACCCAGGGGTATCAAGGTTGAGACACGGTGCTGCAGAGAGCCCAATATGATCCCATCGAGTTCAATCCTTCCAGCTGTTCCTTTGGCTGTATCTCTGCTCCTCCCTCCATGTTCCTAAATGCTTCCGCACATCTTTCTTTCAATCCCCATCTCTCCGCGTCCTTTGTATGTCGGCCTCTCAGAATTGTGAAAACTTTCCCTTTTCATCTCTTCCTACAACTCTCTCTGCATCACTCTCTGAAACTTTGTCACTCTGTTCTTTCCAATCTCCCCCCTCCTTGTCCTCTACTTTTCTCTATATCTGACGTTTGTCTCTCAGCCTCTCTGCATCTTTCTCTCTCTACACATCTCTCTCTCTATGTGGATCATTCTTTTGTTCTACGTCACAGCTGCATTCTCTCTCTCTACATCTCTCGCGCTCTGTCTCTACATCTCTCTCCCGCTCTCTCTACATCTCTCGCTCTCTCTCACTCAAAATCTCTTGCTCTCTCTGTCTGCCCATCTCTCACTCTCTCTCTTTGCCCATACTTTTCTCTCTCTCTGTCTGAATTATAGAGAGAGAGAGGGAGGGGGAATTAGAGAGAGAGAGAGATAGAGAGGGAGTTAGAGACATAGAGGGGGAGTTTGAGAGAGGGGGAAATTTTAGAGAATAATTAGACAGGGGAAATTAGACAGAAAAGGGGAATTAGAGGTGGAAAGGTAGGAAGGGGTTTAGACAGATGGGGGTGGGAGTCAGACAGAGAGTTGGTAATTAGAAATAGAGGCGGGGGAAAAGGAAGCGGCGATGGACTGGGGTGGATAAAGACATAGACAGGAAGAGAGAGAGAGGGGGGAGTTGTAATGAAAGGGGGGAATTGAACAGAGAGGTGAGTTAGGCATAGAGAGGGGAGTAATTAGATGGAGACGTGGAATTAGAGGGGCGGGAGAGAAGATTAGACAGAGAGGAGAGAGTTAGGCAGAGATGAGTTAATTAGAAAGGGTGAGTTAGAGAGGGTTATAGAGAGGGCGTGGGAGTCAGACAGAGAGGGGGGCAAATAGACAGAGAGAGGAGGCGGATGGAGCAGTGAGGGCAGAGGTAGACTGAGGAGGGAGATGAACAGAGAGGGAAGATCAGGAGAGAGAGGGGGCAATTAGACCAGGAGAGAGTTGGGGTAGTTAGGGAGAGAGGTGGCGTGTTAGTCATAGACGGGAGGCAGGGTCACACAACGAGAGGTGGGAGGGAGATAGACAGAGAGAGAGGAAAAGTTGTGGAGGGGGGAATTATGCTGGAGGCAAACTTTGCAGGTGGGTCATTTTGGGGGACAATTTTCGGTTGGGGATTGCAGAGGAATCTTTGGGGGGTTAATATGTGGGGGTAAAGCTCGTGAGCGATAATTTGTAGAGGGTGAAATTCATCGGGGGTGTGAATTTGCACGGCAAAACATTTGCAGGGGGGGAATTCTTGGGGGTGTGAATTTGAGTGGGGGAAATCTTGGCGGGTGGAGATTTGCGGGAGGAAATTTTGATGGGGGAAACATGAGGGGAAAAATTGGTAGGGGGGATAAATTTGAGGGTGGAAAATTTGCGGTGTTGGAAAAATTTTGGGGGCGGAAATTGCATTGGGGGAAAATTTGCATGCGAATTTGCGGGGTGAAATTTGCGGGAGTGGAAATTTTTCATGGGGGGATTTTGCGTTAGGTGGAAATTTACGAGGGTGGAATTTGCGGGTGGGGGAGGTTTGCGGGAGGGGTAAATTTGGAGGTGGGTGGTTTGCGGGAGGGAACATATTTGCGGGGAGGTAACAGTTCAGGGGTGCAAAATTTGCATGGGGAAGAATATTTGCAGGGGGTGAACATTTGCACGGGGGTAATTTCCGGGGTTCGGGATAGATATTCCATTAAAATACAGGGGGGCTGCTCAGAGGAAGGAGAATTAGACAGAAGGGGAATTAGACACATGGGGGGGATAATTTGGGAGAGTGGGAGGAAATTAGACAGAGACAAGGAATTAGATACATGGGGCGGAATTGGTGAAAGTGGGAGGAAATTAGACAGAGTGGGGGAATTAGGTACATGGGTGTTATTCGAGAGATTGGGAGGTAATTAGACAGAGGGGGAATTAGAGAGGGTGAATTAGACTCAGAGGGAGAAATAGGGAGAGAGTGGGGAAATTAGGAAAAGGGGAAATTAGATAAAGAGTGGGGGCGATTTAGACATGGGGCTAATTAGAGAAAGAGGGGCAATTAGATATGGGGAGAATTAGGGAGAGGGGGAAATTAGAAAAAGCTGAAAATAGAGAAAGAGAGTTGGGGAATTAGACAGGGGGAAAAAGACAGAGTAATTACAGAGAGGGGGTAATTAGAGAGAGAGAGCAGCAATTAGAGAGAAAATATAAATAGAGATAGGTAGGGGAATTGGAGAGAGCCCGGTGAAATTAGGCAAGGAGAATTAGAGCAGAGGGTTAATTAGATCTGTTGGCGAAATTAGAAAGAGGTTTGGAGCCAAATGGGGCGATTAGAGTGAGTGGATGATTAGAGATGGGATAATTACAGGGAAAGTGAGCATAAGTGAAAGGGGGGATTATTGAGAGAGGATTAGACAGAGCGAGGAAATTAGAGAAAGAGGAATTAGACAGAGAGAGTGTAATTGGAGATACAGGATAATTCAAGACAGAAGGGACATTAGAGAGATAGAGGGGGAATTAGAGAGATAGAGGGGGAGGTAGAAAGTTAGAGGGGGGGAATTTGAGGGAGTAATTAGACAGAAAGGGGGAAATTTGACAGGGAGGAATCAGACAGCGTAGAGTGTCAGCATTAGACAGAGAGGGTAAGTACAGGGAAATCAGATTGAGAGAGAAGGCAGGTAAAGCGAGGGAGGGAAAATTAGACAGAGTGGGAAATGGAGGTAGAATGTTAGTGAGGGGTTTAGAGAAATGGGGGTAGAATTCAGACAGAGAGCGGGGGCAACTAGACAGAGAGGAGAGGGAAAATACAGAGGGGAGATGGACTTGCGGGGGGAAGAGATATACAGTGAGAGAAGAGGGGAGTTAGTCAGACAGGGGAGGCAGGGTCAGGCAAAGAGAGGTGGAAGGGAGATAGGCGGAGAGGAAAATTTGTGGGTGGGGCAAATTTTGCGGGAGTCAAAATTTTCAGGTGAATAAATGTGGGAAGCAATTTGCAGCGGGGATTGCAGACGGAATTTTCGGGAGGGCAAATTTCTTGAGGCGGAAAAATTTGGCGCTGAAATTTTTTTTTCCTGGGGGGTGATTTTGGAGGTGACCAATTTACAGTGCGAATAAATTGCGGGGAGAGACATTTTTTGGCGGGGGGGAAGGGAATTTTGCCGAGGGAAAATTTCTGAGGGTAAGATGTGCGTGGGGAAAAGTTTGCCGTGGTGGATAATTTGCAGGGGGAGTAATTAGCGACGGGGGAGGGTGTGAAATTTTGGGGGGAATAATTTGCAGGGGGAAAATTTGTGGGGGGCAATAATTTGCAGGGGTGGGAAGTTTGCAGGAGGAAAACTTTGCAGGGGGAAATCTACCCAGGGAATAATTTGCAGGGGTGGGAAGTTTGCAGGGGGGAAACTTTGCAGGGGGAAATCTACCCGGGGAATAATTTGCAGGGGGAATAATGTGTGGCACGGAATAATTTGCGGGGGGAATAATTTGCTGGGGAAGAACCTTGCGGCGGAAGAAACTTGAGGGGGGAAGTAATTTGCGGGGGGCGGGGTTAGACAGGGGGCGAAAGATAAAGGGGGAGATAGACGGAGGGGGTAAAGAGACTGGGGGAAAAGAGACAGGGGTAAGGGAGAGGAGGTAAAGAGACAGCGGGGAAAGAGTCAGTGGGTGTACGAGAGAGGCGGGGGAAGAGACAGAGGGGGAAAGAGGCAGAGGGGAAAAAGACAGGGTGGACAAAGAGAGGGGGAAGAGAGAGTGGGGACAGACAGAGGGGTGAAAAGAGAGGTGGGGGAAATGAGAGAGGGAGAAAGGGAGAGGGGGAAAGGGAGATGAGGAAAGAGACAGAGTGGGGAAAGAGACAGACTGGGGAAAGAGACAGAGTGGAAAAGATTCAGAAGGGAAAAGAAAACTGTAACTCGCACCCAGTATCTCTTATTCAGTATGTAAACGATCCAGAACAGCTCGATTAGATTCCAGTCTGCAACTCACTCCCTGGTATCTGTTATTCTATATATAAACCCCCCCGAACCCCTCGCTTTGATTCCAGTCTGTAACTCACTACCGGGTATCTATTATTCTAGATATAAACCCCCTGAAACCCTCGATTAGATTCCAGTCTGTAACTCACTCCCGGCTATCTGTTATTTTATATATAAACCCACCCGAACCCCTCGATTAGATTCCAGTCTGTAACTCACTCCCGGGTATCTGTTATTCTATTTATAAACCCCCTGAACCGCTCGATTAGATTCCAGTCTGTAACTCACTCCCGGTTATCTGTTATATATATAAACCCACCCCCACCCCCCTCCCGAATCCCTCGATTAGATTCCAGTCTGTAACTCACTCCCGGGTATCTATTATTCTATATATAAACCCCACAAACCCCTCGATTAGATTCCAGTCTGTAACTCACTCCCGGGTATCTGTTATTCTATATATAAACCCCCTGAACCCCTCGATTAGATTCCAGTCTGTAACTCACACCCGGGCATCTGTTATTCTATATATAAACCCCTTGCACCCCTCGGTTAGATTCCAGTCTGTAACTCACTCCCGGGTATCTGTTATTCTATATATAAACCACCCCGAACCCCTCGATTAGATTCCAGTCTGTAACTCACACCCGGGTACCTGTTATTCTATATATAATCCACCCCAAAACCCTCGATTAGATTCCAGTTTGTAACTCACTCCCGGGTATCTGTTATTCTATATATATAAACCACCCTGAACACCCGATTAGTTTCCAGTCTGTAACTCACACCTGGGTGTCTGTTATCCTATAGATAAACCACCCTGAACCCCCGATTAGATTCCAGTCTGTAACTCACTCCTGGGTAATTGTTATTCTAAATATAAACCATCACATACCCCTTGATTAAATTACAGTCTGCAACTCAATTCCAGGATGTCTAATATCTTATATATAATCCACCAAAAACCGCTCGATTAGATTCCAGACAGTACCTCATTCCAGGGAATCTGTTATTCTATATATAATCCACCCCGAACCCCTCGATTAGATTCCAGTCTGCAACTCACTCCGGGTATCTGTTATTCTATATATAATCCAACCCAAACCCCTCGATTAGATTCCAGTCTGTAACGCATTCCCGGGCCTCTGTTATTCTATATATATTATGTACATATGATTTATATATAAATCACCCCGAACACCTGAATGAAACTCCAGCCTGCAACTCAATCCCGGATATTTCTGAATCTGTGTATAAACCACCCCGAAACCCTCAATTAGATTCCAGTCTATAACTCACTCCCAAGTAACTGTTATTGCACATATGAAAAACACCGTACTCATCAATTAGTTTCCAGTCTGTAACTTTCACCTAGGAATCTGTTGTTCTATATATAATATATACATATGCTTCATATATAAACCACTCCGTACCCCTCGATTAGATTCCAGTCTGCAACTCACTCACGGGTATCTGTTATTCTATATATACTCCACCCCGAACCCCTCGATTAGATTCCAGTCTGTAACTCACTCCTGGGTAATTGTTATTCTAAATATAAACCATCACATACCCCTTGATTAAATTACAGTCTGCAACTCAATTCCAGGATGTCTAATATCTTATATATAATCCACCAAAAACCGCTCGATTAGATTCCAGACAGTACCTCATTCCAGGGAATCTGTTATTCTATATATAATCCACCCCGAACCCCTCGATTAGATTCCAGTCTGCAACTCACTCCGGGTATCTGTTATTCTATATATAATCCAACCCAAACCCCTCGATTAGATTCCAGTCTGTAACGCATTCCCGGGCCTCTGTTATTCTATATATATTATGTACATATGATTTATATATAAATCACCCCGAACACCTGAATGAAACTCCAGCCTGCAACTCAATCCCGGATATTTCTGAATCTGTGTATAAACCACCCCGAAACCCTCAATTAGATTCCAGTCTATAACTCACTCCCAAGTAACTGTTATTGCACATATGAAAAACACCGTACTCATCAATTAGTTTCCAGTCTGTAACTTTCACCTAGGAATCTGTTGTTCTATATATAATATATACATATGCTTCATATATAAACCACTCCGTACCCCTCGATTAGATTCCAGTCTGCAACTCACTCACGGGTATCTGTTATTCTATATATACTCCACCCCGAACCCCTCGATTAGATTCCAGTCTGCAACTCACTCCCGGGTATCTGTTATTCTATTTATAAAACACCACGAAACGCTCGATTAGATTCCAGTCAACTCTACCTCACTCCCTGGTATCTGTTATTCTATATATAAACCATCCGAAACACCTCGATTAGATTCCAGCCTGTAACGCATTTCCGGGCTTCTGTTATTCTATATATTTTATATACATATGATATATATATAAACCGAACACCTCAATTAAATTCAAGCCTGTAACTGACTCTACAGTATTTGGTTATATGTATATAAACCACTCCGAAACCCTCCATTAGATTTCAGTCTATAACTCACTCAGAGGTAACTATTATTGCATATATAAAACACACCAAACTCCTCAATTAGATTCCAGTCTGCAACTTTCACCCAGACATCTGTTATTACGTATATATTATATATATATGATTTATATTTAAACCACCCCGAACCCCTCGATTAGATTCCAGTCTTCAGCTCAATCTCGGGTATCTATGATCCTGTATATAAACCCCAGAACCCCTCGATTAGACTTCAGTCTGTAACTCACTTCCGCTATCTTTTATTCTATATATAAACCCCCGAACCCCTCGATTAGTATCCAGTCTGTAACTCACTTCCAGGTATCTTCATATAAACCGCCCCGAACCCCTCAATTACATTTCAGCCTGTAATTCACTCCCTGATATCTGTTATCCTATATATAAACCAAACTGAACTCCTCTATTAGATTCCAGCCTATAACTCACTTCCAGATTATCTGTTATCCTATTTATAAACCAACCTGAACTCCTCTATTAGATTCCAGCCTATAACTCACTTCCAGATTATCTGTTATCCTATATATAAACCAACCTGAACTCCTCTATTAGATTCCAGCCTATAACTCACTTCCAGATTATCTGTTATCCTATATATAAACCATCACAAACCCTTTAATTAGATTCCAGTCCGTAACTCACTCTCAGTTATCAGTTATTCTATGTATAAACAACCAATAACCCCTCGATTAGATTCCATTCTGTGCTTGACTCCCGGAAATCTGACATTCTATATATATAAGCCCCCTGAGCCACTCGATTAGATTGCAGCCTGTAACTCACTCCCTGGTATCTGTTAACCTATATATAAACCACCCTGAACTCCTCCATTAGATTCCAGCCTGTAACGCAGTTCCGGGTTAACTTTTATCCTATATATAAACCACCACAAACCCTTTGATTAGATTCCAGTCTATAACTCACTCTCGGGCGTCTGTTATTCTTTATAAGCTGGATAGTAAATTGTCATCAGATTCGGCTGTCCCTCGATTCTATGCTGATGTCTCCTCGGGGTGGCCCCGGCCTTCCGTGGGTCTTCATGTGGATGAGCAGGCCGAATCTCCAACCGCAGACCTTCGGGTACATGGCATATTACATCCCACCAGGTAGTGGGATCCGAAGAGCAGTTTTTGCTTCATTTCCTTCCCTTCCCTGCAGCCGCTCCGCCTCAACATGAAGACATGGAGACTCAAAGCGTGATGCAGAATGATGGACACCTTGTCGCCATTTTGTCCGAATGACAGCGAGCTCCTGCCAGTCATGAACGTCCATGCTGTCTCAATTCAGGGAGGGTTTCAGAGTGTTCCCTTGGATTGTTGGCCACTGGGGAGTTGAGAAAGCAGGAACTAGCGGCAAGAGACACATGTCCACCATCCGGAAACAACACCCTGTCGATTGACGTCTATTTTGTGAAAATTTTGCCTGAATGCTCGTGCAGCCAGCTTCTAGAAGGACAGTCCTCCCAGTGAATCCGGCGGAGTCACTGCTGGTGGAAATATCTCTACCCTGCGTACTTGCATAACGGTAAAACTGTGTGGAGCACACAAATATCTGGAAAGATATAGCGGTAGGTTGAGTGATCGGGTAATATGGTGGCAGGTCGAGTGTAATGTAGAAATGTGAGGTTATCCTCTTTCACAGGAAGAATAGAAGAACAGAATAGTTAATAAATGTTGAGGCCATTTTTAAGGTTGATGCTCGGAGGGAATTTGGAATCCGTGTACAGGACACAGTACAGGTTAGCTCACGGGTATAGTGGGAAGATAAATGGTGTGTTTGTACTTCACAAGAGGTGGAAGTCTTAATGCAATTTTACAAGATTTAAGTCAGTGAAAGTGGAGGTCCAGACGCAGTGTTAATAGGCACCATTGTATTGAATGGTGGTGAAGGATCTTGGGCTCGAATGGACGACTCGTGCTCCTATTTTTTTGGTGATCTCAGCTGAAGGAAAACGGTTTCAGTCCTCTAACCAGAGGTAGGATGTGTTTGACTTAGATAAGGCGTGGCAAATGTTCACTCGGTCGGTTCCCAGGATGAGAGTTCTGTACATTCATCAGAGATCTGGAGCAAATTGGGGCTCTGATGTTCAAACAAAAAGACAAATTCCATTGAAGCTCTCAGTTTCTGATGTAGATCCGTTGGTAGATGCAGCGAGATTACATCCGGGATGGAGACTCCAGAACTGGATGAGGTTGTGGGGGGATGTGGGCACATGCCTTGAAAATAAACACAGTAAAAACTGATAAATAAGAATACTGACCTGAAAAGGTCTCGTATGCTTAAAATGGAACACCATTAAAAAATCGGAAATAAGAGCACGGGTCAGTACTATTATTTTTCGATCTGGCCACTTAGGAACAATGCATCAACTATGAAAAACAGACTTTAGGAAGAATTTCTATGCATTTGAAGACAACGTGAGAAATTAGCTGGGACCAATGACGTCAGCCATGGCAGCATGAGTGACCAATGAGCCATTTGGAACGACATGGCCGAAGGTGGTGTGACAAATCTCTAGGGTGTGAAATACAGAAACGCCTCGATGTGGACACCAAGCAAAGTGAAATCACTTCTGTCCCTCGGGGACAGTGGGTAGATTGCTCTCAGGGTGGAAATGGAGAGTGTGGCACTGGGCCCGGGGGATCAGTCAGAGGAGAATTCCTGTCAGTGTGGCTCCCAGGTGGAGATGATATCGCCACCGGAATACCTCTGGCTAGAGTCCTTGGGCCAACCATCTTCAGCGGCTGCATCAATAACCTTCCTTCAATCATCATGTCAGAAGCGGTGATGTTCGCTGAAGATTGCACAATGTCCAGCATCGTTCGGGACTCCTCAGACACTGAAGCAGGCCATGTCCAGTCGAAGTGAGGCCTGGACAATACGCAGCCTTTGGCGGACAAGTGGCAATTCATATACGCGCCATACAAGTGCCAGGCATTTACATTCTCCATCACGAAACGCTAACCATCGCCCTTTGACATTCAAGGGCATGAATATCAGAAACTGAACTGGATTTGCCAAATAAATACAGTGCCGACAAGAGCTGATCAGAATCAGGGAATCCTGCGGCAAGTAACTCACCCCCTGACCGCGCCAGTGTCTGCCCAGCATCTACAAAGTACAAGTCAGGGTGTGATGGATTGCTCTCCACTTGCTTGTATCAGTGCATCTCCCACAACACTCAAGACACTCGACAACATCAAGGACAAAGCAGCCTCGCTTGATTTGGCACCACATGAAAAAAAATTCAATCCCTCCACCAATGAAACACAGTATCAGGAGCGTGTACTATCTACAAGGTGCACTTAGCAAATCAACGAGGCTCCTTCGACAGCAACTTCCAAACACATTACCTCTGCCATTTGGAACGACAAGGGCAGCAGACACATAGGAACAGCTCCACCTGGAAGTTCGCCTCCAAGCCACTCACCATCCTGACTTGAATATATATCGGCCATTCCTTCACTGTCGCTGGGTCAAAATCCTTGAACTCCCTCCTTAATAGCACTGTGGGTGTATCTAAACAACATGGACACTAGCCGTTCAAGATGCCAGCTCACCACCTCCATCTCAAGGGCGGGTATGGGCAATAAGTGCTTTCCCAGCCTGCGAGGCCCACATCCCCTGAATGAATATAAAAACAGTTGGAGTGTGCGGCAGTGGGCGCAGGGTGCAGACAGTTGAGAATTCCTGTCAGTGTGGATCTCAGGAAGGTTCTGTATCTTTCGGTGAACAGCTGTCAGTGCGGGAGGCGGGGGCGCGGTTAAGATTGTCAGCTGCTTCTTACAGACTGGGCGTGCATTTGAAAGTAGGGTTTTGTTGAGACACATACTTTCCACTGTGTCTCCCCTTATTAACTCTTGGAGAAGTTTGAGTTCATTGAACAAGTTGATTGATAAGTTTTTGATTATTTGGAAAGTGCATTGTTGTTTAATTTTTATTCTGTTCAATAAACGTCAGTATTATTCGCCAAGTCAGTGTGTGAGACTCTGCCTGATAGTTCTGTCTCTGTGGAATTAAGTCAGTTTGAAGGGTTAAATCAGGTTGCAGTAATTAACCTGTTCACTGCTAAATTTACTCAAGTCTATTTTTAAATGAACAAACAGCCCTTTTTATATGTACAGGGTGAGATTAATCTCCTCCTGCTCCTATTTCTAATGTTCTTCAATGGCCGGTTCAGTGAGCTAACTCGAGGGTGCAGGGTAGATTTTCATTCCCCCCACCCAGTCCATGGGGCCATTGTCAATACTGAGGTTGTGTGATGGTGACAGGTTCTGTGCTGAGCAGATTTGAATGCTCTACACCATGTATCAGGAACAAGGAAAGGTCAGCCCATAAGTATTTGTGAGCTTGCTCTGTTTGACAACAACTATTCGTGAAAGCGGTGAAGATAAGGTATCTCAAAAACTACAAATTGAGGAACGTGTACAACAGGAGAAAGGGGACAAAAACTGTTTTAAATATGAGAACAGGAGAAGTTAATAAAACCCCTAAGCCATGTTCAAGGATGCATGGGGTCTAACGCAGCTCTGTATTACTACGAGAGCGACCAGCTGGTACACAGAAACTTTAATAACCTTACGTAACACATACCCATCAACATATGCCTTGACATTCCCAATTGACACACCCAACAACTTCCAACTGGCTAGTGTGTGATTGTGTGATTCCTGATATTAACTCTTGAATGGCCCAAATCTAATATTAAGATTATGTTCCTCAGGAGCAGATCACTCAGTGATCTAATAACATTGGCAAAATATTATTATTGCATCTTAGAATTGCTGCTAGTGCAGCACCCCCTCAGTGCTGGCCCGCCGACAGTGCAGCGCTCCCCCAGTATTGACACGCCTAAAAAGCGGCAGTCCCTAACTACTGACCCTCTGATATTGTGGCACTCCCACTGCACTGCCTCTCCGAAAGTGCTGCACTCACTCAGTACTCATAGTACGGCAGCGCAGTCCGCCCTCATTGCTGACCCTCCGACAGTGTGGCACTCGCTCAGTACTGATCGACTGACAGTGCGGAAATCTAACAGTGCTGTCCCTCGAACAGAGTGGCACTCCCTCAGTACTCACCCTCCTACAGGGCGGTACGTACTCAGTAATGGCCCTCCAACAGTGCGGCACTCCCTCAAACCTGAACCTCTGACAGTGCGACCGTCCCTCACAACTATAATTGCAACAGTGCGGACATCCTCAGTGCTCATACTCTGACAGTTACGCACTCCTTCAGTATTGAACCTCCGAGAGTGCAACACACCTTCATGACTTACCATCCGACAATGTGACTTTCCATCAGAACTCACCCGCAGACAGTGCGGCTTCCAACTCAGTGCTTACCCTCTGACAGTGCAGTGCTCTCTCATAGCTGACCCTCTGCAAGAGCGGCATTTCCTCTATACTGACCCTCAGACAGTGTGGCATTCCCTCAGTACTGACCCTCTGACAGTGTGGCATTCCCTCAGTACTGACCCTCTGACAGTGCTGTGCTCTCTCAGTGCTGTCCCTCTGATAGTGGGGCATTCCCTCAGTAACGACCCTCTAACTGTGCTGTGCTCTCTCAGTGCTGACCCTCTGATAGTGGGGCTTTCTCTCAGTCCTGACCCTCTGACAGTGCTGTGCTCTCTCAGAGCTGACCCTCTGACAGTGGGGCATTCTCTCAGTACTGACACTCTGGCAGTACATTAGTTCCACAATACTGGACCTCTGACGGTGCAGAAGTCTCTCAGCACTGAATATCTCACAGGGGGACACTCCCTCTGTACTGACCCTCCGACAATGCGGAACTCGTTCAATATTGACACTCTGAAACTGCAGCACTCCCTCCCTACTGACCCTCCGACAGTGCAGTACGCCGTCAGTACTGACCTTCCAACCGTGCCGCTCTCCCTCACTATTGGCCTCCGATACTGCAGCACACCCTCACTACAGATCATGCAACAGTGGGGCGCATCCTCAGTAGTGAGTCGCAAACAGTTTGGCGCTCCCTCACTGCTGACAAACCGACAGATCGGCATTCCCTCAGGACTGAACCTCCGACAGCGCAGTGCATCATCAGTTCTGACCCTCTAACAGTGCTGCACTCCTTCAGTAAGGAGCCTCCTACATTCAGCTGTACCTCAGTATTGACCCTCCAACAGTACAACACTACCTCTGTATTCATCCACTGACAGTGTTTCACTCCCTCAGCACTGACCCTGCAGCAGATCGACACTCCCACGGGACTAACCCTCCGATAGTGCAGCACTCCCTCAGTCCTAAACGAACCGATAGTGCAGCACAGCCTCAGAACTGACCTTCCGACTCTGCGACTCCCCTTCACAGCTGAACCTCCGATAGTGCGACATTCCCTCGCTACTTACCCTTGGACAGTGCGGTACTCGCTCAGAGCTGACACTCCGACAGCGCAAAATTCCATCAGAATTGACACTCCAACAGTGCGGCATTCCCTCAGTGCAGACCCCTGGACAGTGCATTAATCCCTCAGGACTCAAACTCTGACGGTGTGATATTACCTGAGCACAGTCCCTCTGACAGTACAGGATTCACTCAATACTGACCCTCGGACAGTCCACGACTATCTCAGGGCTGACACTCTCAAAGTGCGGTACCCACTCAGCCCTGACCCTCCGACAGTGCAGCATTTCCTGATTACTGACCCTCTAACAATAAGGCACCAGATCTTTACTGAGCCTCCAACAGTTCACTACAACATCAGTACTGAAGCTCCGAAAGTGCTGCAATCCCTCAGTAATGACCCTCCCACACTGCAGCAAATCCTCACTACAGACCAGGCATTGTTGTGGCATATCCTCAGTACTGACTCTCTGACAGCTTGGAGCTCCTTCAGTACTGACCCTTCAACAGTGCGACATCTCACTCCCAAATCAGCCCATTGTCCAATTGCCTGGTCCCAGTAATCTTCATCATCCCCATTCACACCAAAGTTACCACCTATGTCAATGTCTTAATGATGTTCCATGTCCTAGCTTCTTCACAACACTGAACCTGAGAGTAAAATTTCCTCTCCTTCGGCTGTCCGTCCATTTGAGGATGATGCCTCAGGGTCGCTACTTCCTGCCGTGGGTCTTCATGTGGATGAACCGGCCGATTCTCGAGCCGCAGAGCTTCGGGCACATGGGGCAGGACGTTCCACCATGTAGTAGGATCCGGAGAGCAGGATTTGCTTCCTTTTCTTCCCTTCCCTTTGGCCGCTCTGCCTCATCATTAAGACATTGAGTCTCAAAGCGAGATGCGGAATGATGGACATATTATCGCCAATTTTGCCAATGGGCAGCGACCTCCTCTCAGCCATTAACGTCGATGCTGCCACATTTCGCTGAGAGCTTCAAAGTTTCTCCGTGGACCGTTGCCCATTGGAGACTTGAGAAAACAGGACCTGGCAGCGAGAGACACGTTTCCACAATCTGGACAGTGTCCAGTCCATTAACGTGGACATTGCTAGAGTTTTTATTCTGAATGCTCATTCTGCCAGTTTCAAGAAGGACACGAGTGTTTGCTCGACAGTCCTCCCAGTGATTCCGGCGGAGTCATTTCTGACTCTTTGACAGTGTGGCTCTCCCTCAGTACTTACCTTCCAATTGTATAGTATTACCTCATTCCTGGCCCTCGCACAGTGCAGTACTGACCCTCCAACAGTGCTGTACGCCTTCACTACTGACCCTTCAACAGTGCTGCACTCCATAAGTAATGCTTTTCTGAGAGTGCGGCAAATCCTCAGTACTGACCGTTAGACAGCTCGGTGCTCCCTCAGCACTGATCCTCTGACAGTGCGGCCTCCCCTTATTCAAGTCCCTCCAACAGTGCTGTACTCCAGCAATGCTGACCCTCTGACAGTGTGGCACTCCTTCAGTGCTGACCCTCAGACAATGCAGTGCTTCCTCTGTACTCACCCTACAACAGTTCGATTTTACCTCAGTACTGACCTTCCGAGAGTACTGCAGTCCCTCAGTACTGACCCTCTGAGAATACGGCACTCCCTCTAATAATTGGAGGATTGTAATTTTGTGGTCAATATTTAAGGGGTCACTATTTTGTGAGAGCCCATTCACACCAGCAGCAAAATTTCGTATCTGCGGATAAGGTTGTGTTTAATATGTCATCAGAATAAGCAGTTTAAACAACTCAGCATTGGCAATTCATTCAAAGATGAGGAGAAGCATTTTCTCTCAGAGCTTCGTGGGTCTTTAGACCTCTTGTCATCAAAAGGTGGTGGAAGAACAGTCCTTGAATATTTTTAAGGCCAAGCGAGATAGAGTCTGGATTAATAAGGGGGTGAAAGGTTATCGGCGGGAGGCTGGAATGTGGGGTTGATGTTACAATCAGATCACCCATGATCTTATTGAATGGCGGAGGCGGATCGATGGGCCGAGTGGCCTAATCCTGATCCGAATTGGTAAATTCTTAGGTATAGCTGTTAATCAATTTCAACAATATATTCTCAATAATTACCTTAAATTATTAATTAATTCAATATATTATGAGTTAATACGTCTAATTATTAACAAAATTCAACAGCATATTACATATGATTGGTCTAAATATTAATTAATTGCAAAATGTAGTGTGAAACAGTACACTTGATTATTAATTAATTTCAACAGATTACTATGAATTGTCGGCCTAAATATTACTTTCAATAATGAATGGAAAAGCCTAAATATTAATAATAAATTAAACATCTAATTATCAATTAATTTCTAAAAATATATTATAAATTTTTGGTCGAATAATTAATCAATTGCAATAAACAGATTTTGCATTAAAATCCAATTGTTACTTAACCTTCTTCCATCTCTAGTAAATCTAATATTGACTTAATATCAGTGTTGCATTGCCGGAGGATCCATACGGAGGAAGGGTCGCACTGTCGAGGGTAAGAACTGGGGGTGTACCTCACTGTTGAAGGATCATTACTGAGAGAGCGCCGCACTGTCGGAGGGTCATTACTGAGGGTGTCCCGCTCTGTTGGAGGGTCATTATTAAAGGAACGCCACACTGCTTGAGGGTCAGTACATGGGGTGTGCCGCACTGTCGGAGGTTCATTACTAAAGGATCGCCGCATTGCCGGATGGACATTACTGAGGGAGTGCCGCACTGCTGGAGACTCATTACTGAGGGAGCGCCGCACTGTTGGATGTTCAGTACTGGGGTGGTGCCGCGCTGTTGGATGGTCAGTACTGAGGGTGTGCTGCTTTTTCGGGGGTTCAGTACTGAGGGAGCGCCGCGCTGTCAGAGCCTCAGTACTGAGGCAGAGCCGCACTGTTGGACGTTCATTACTCAGAGAGGCAGCACGGTTGGAGGTTCATTACTGAGGGAGTGCCGCACTGTTGGATGGTCGTTCCTGAGGGAATACCCCACTGATATAGGGTCTTTAATGAGGGAGTGCAATACTGTCGGACGGTCAGTACCGAGGGAGTGTCGCAATGTCGGTGGTCCATTTTGAGTGAACGCCGCACTGTTGGAGGGTGTGCACTGAGGGAGTGCCGCACTGCTGGACGGTCATTATTTAGGGAGTGCCGCACTTAGAGGGTCAGTATTGAGGCTGTGCCGCATTGTTGGAGGGTCATTACAGAGGGCGTGCCGTACTGTTGGCGGGTCATTATTGAATGAGCGACGTGCTGCAGGAGGGTCAGTACTTGTGGTGTGCCGCACTGTCGGAGGTTCATTAATAAGGGAGTGCCGCACTGTCGGAAGGTAAGGATGGAAGGAGTGCCACACTGCTGGAGGCTCAGTTCTGAGGGAGCAGCGCATTGACAGAGGGTCAGTTCTGAGAGAAGGACGCTCTTTTGGAAGGTGAGTGCTGATGGAGCACCGAATTGTCGGAGAGTCAGTATGGAGGGAGTGCTGCACTCTCGGAGGGTCACTACTGAGTGAGTGCCGCATTGTCGGAGGGTCAGTTCTGAGGGACTGAGGCACCGTCAGAGGGTCAGAACTGAGGCAGCTATTGCAATATAGAGGAATGATCTGTTTCCCATGTACTGAGATTACTGTGTGGTCTGCTTCCAAGTGATATAGTCTTAAAATTAGTTGTGGGCCATTAAGGAATAATTTCAGGAATGACACAATCACACACAGGACTGTGGAAAACTATTTGCTGTGTCAATTGGGAATGTCAAGAAATACATTCATGTGCCTTATTTACCTGAGGATATTTAAGGTTCTGGGTGCAAGCTGGGTCACTGTTGTAATAACACAGATGTGCTATAGACCCCCTGAATACTGGAACAAGGCTAAGGAAGTGCATGACCTTCAGGTGTTCTCATATTTAAATCAGCTCTCCGTTCCCTTGCTCCTGTTTGTACATGTTCCTCAATTTGTGGTTTCTGAGATATCTTATCTGCACCTCTGTTGTGAGCAGTCGCTGTCAAACACAGTAAACTCATAATTATTTACAGGCTGACCTTTCCTTGCTCCTGATACGCGGTGTGCAGCATTCAAATCTGCTCAGCACAGAGCCTGTCTCCATCACACAACATCGGCATTGACAAAGGCCCCATAGTGAGGGTGGGAGGAGCTGAAAATCCGCCATAGCTCACTGAACCGGCCATTGAATAATATTAGCAAAAGGAGCAAAAGGACTTTAATCTCACCCTGTACATTTAAAAAGTGCTGTTTCTTTTGATAAGCTTCGGCTTGAATTAATTCAGCAGTGAACGGGGTAATGAATAATCCTCAATTAACTTGGGACTTCGACAGAGACAGAAGCATCAGGCAGAGTCTCAGACACTGAATTAGCGAATAATACTGACATTCATTGAATAGAAGCAAAATCAAGCACTTTTCATTCAGCCAAAGACTCATCAAGCAACTTGTTCAATGAAATAAAACTTCTCCAATAGAAAATTAGGGGAGACAAAGTGGAAAATAGATGTGTCAACAAAAGCCTACAGGAGTCACATTTTCAAATTGACTCCCAATCTTTAAGAAGAGGATGACAAACTCAACCACTACAACACCATACCACCCACCCACCTCCCCACCTCGCCACTCCTCCCGCGCTGACAGCAGTTTACCGAAGGACTCAGAACCTTCCTGGGGTCCCCACTGACAGAAATTCTCCTCTGTCTGCCCCCTGGGCCTAGTGCCACACTCACCATCTGTTATTTGTATTCATTCAGGGGATGTAGGAATTATTGGCTGGAACAGCATTTATTGCACATGCTTATTTGCCCCATAGGATGATGGTGTTGAGCGTCCTTCTTGAACCGCTGTTAACCACATGGTGTAGGTACAGCCACAGTGCTGTTAGGGATAAATTTCCAGGATTTTGACCCAGCGACATTGAAGGAGCGGACGAGAAATTTCAATGTCAGGATGATGAGTGGCTTGGAGGAGAACTTCCAGTCGGTGTTATTTCAAATGTGCCTGCTGCCCTTGTCCTTCTAGATGGTAGAGGCCATGGGGTTGGAAGGTGCTGTCAAAGGAGCTTTGGTGAGTTTCTGCAGAGCATATTGTAAATGGTATACACTGCAATGGTGATGCAGGGAAGGACTGTTTGTGGATTGGGTGCCGATCAAGAGGGGCTATTTTCTCCTGGATGGTTTCGAGCTTCCTGAGTGTTATGGGAGCTGCAACGCATCCAGCCAAGTGGGCAGTATCCCATCACACTTCTGGCTTCTGCCTTACATTTCCTGGACAGGCTTTGGGGAGTCAGGTGGAGAGGTACTCGCTGCAGGATACCCAGCCTCTGAACTGCCCTTGTCCCCAAAGTATTTATCTGGCTAGTCCAGTTCAGTTTCTGGTCAGTGGGAAACCCCAGGATATAGAGAGTGGGGGATTCATTGATGGTAATGCCATTGAACACTTATGTGGCATGGATGTAACTTGCCACTTTTCAGCCCAAACCTGGATATTGTTCACGCCTCGCTGCATTACGACATGAGCTGCTTCAGTTTCTGAGGAGTCACGAATGTTGATGAACATTCTGCGCCATCAGCGAACATCCCCACTTCTGACCTTATGATGGAAGGGAGGTCATTGATGCAGCAGCTGAAGATGGTTGGGCCGAGGACACTACCCTGAGGAACTCCAGCGGCGGTGTCATCTCAACCCTGGGGTCCACACTGACGGGAAATCTCCTCTGTCTGACCTTCGGCTCAGCGCCACACCCACCATCTCCACTCTGACAGGAACCCACCTCTGACCCCAATGTTCTGAAGCAGTTTCCCGTGATTTGGTGTCCACATCGAGACGTTTCTGTGTTTCACACACCAGAGGGTTGTAACACCACCTTCGCCCATGTCATTCCAAATGGCTCAGTGGTTACTCTTGCTGCCAGGGCTATCGACATTGGTTCCAGCTTATTTCTCACGTTGCCTTCAACCCAAGGCAATGGATTGCTTCAAGACTTATTCCCTATTTTTCTTACCAAACGACACCACCATTCGTTAGGCCCAGAAATATAAGTCCAGGTCAGTGTTTTCCGGGAGTGTAGGGTCCTTTCTCACATCTTCTATGACAACATTTTCTTTAATGTTCCAGACTCTGGTCTTCCAAAGGATGAAGGTACACCCTCAGGACTGATACTCCAAAATTGCGGCATTACCTCAGTACTGACCTTCCAACAGTGCAATACACCATCAGTACTGAATCTTCAACAGTGCTGTACGCCTTCAGTACTGACCCTTCAATAGTGCTGCACTCCATAAGTAATGCCTTTCTGACACTGCGGCAAATCCTCAGTACTTACCCTCAGACAGCTCGGCGCTCCCTCAGCACTGACCGGCTGACCATGCGGCTCTCCCTTTTTACTGTCCCTCCAACAGTACTGTACTCCAGCAATGCTGACCTTCTGACTGAGCGGCGCTCCATCAGTGCTGACCCTCAGACAGTGCAGTGCTTCCTCTGTACTGACCCTCCAACAATTCGGTTCTCCCTTAGTACTGACCTTCGGAGAGTGCTGCAGTCCCTCAGTACTGCCCCTCTGAGGATGCAACACTCTCTCTGATAATTGGACCGTTATAATTTTGTGGTCAATATCTACGCAGTCACTATTCTGCGAGAGCCCTTTCATACCAGGAGCAACATTTTGTAGCTGCGTTCAAGGTTGTGTTTATTATGTGATCAGAATAAGCAGTTTAAACAACTCAACATTCACAATTCATACAAAATGAGGGAAAGCATTTTCTCTCAGAGCGTCGTGGGTCTTTGGACCTTCCTTCCTGAAGAGGTGTTGGAAGCAGAGTCTTTAATTATTTTTATGGCCAAGTGAGATGGTGTCTCGATTAACAAGGGGCTGAAACGTTATTGGGGGAGGCGGGAATGTGGGGTAGAAGTTACAATCATATCAGCCATGATCTTACTGAGTGGCGGAGGAAGATCGAGGGGCTGAGTGGCCTACTCTGTTCCGAATTGGTAAGTTCATAGGTATAGCTATTAATCATTTTCAACAATATATTCTCAATAATTACCTTAATTAATTGCAACATGTAGTGTGAAACAGTACAGTTGATTACTAATTAATATGAACAGAATATTATGAATTGGCGGCCTAATTATTACTTTCAATTATGAATGGAAAAATTCTAAACATAATAATAAATTAATCATTTAATTATCAATTAATTTCTAAAAATATATTATAAATAATTGGTCGAATTATTAATCAATTGCAACAATAGATTATGCATTAAAATCCAATTATTAATTAATCTTCTTCCATCTCTTGTAAATCTAATATTGACTTAATATCAGCACCGCATTGCTTGAGGCTCCATTTGGAGGTAGCGTCGCACTGTCGGAGTGTAGGTACTGGGGATGTGCCGCAGTCTTGGAGGGTCAGTACTGAGGGAGTGCCGCACTGTTGGATTTTGGAGGGTCATTGCAAAGGGAGCGCCGCATTGTCTGAGGGTCAGTATTGGGGGTGTGCCACAGTGTCGGAGTGTCATTACTAATGGAATGCCGCACTGTTGGAGGGTCAATACAGAGGGAGTGCCGCAATGTTAGAGGGTCATTAATGAGGGAGTGCCGCACTGTTGGAGGACCATTACTGAGGGAGCGACATACTGTTGGAGAGTCAGTACTGGGTGTGTGCCACACTGTCGGATGGTCATTACTGAGGGAGTGCCGCACTGTTGGAGGGTCATTACTGAGGGAGCGCCGCACTTTTGGAGGGTCATAACTGAGGGAGCGCCGTACACTTGGAGAGTCAGTACTGGGGGTGTGCCACACTGTCGGATGGTTATTACTGAGGAGTGCCGCAATGTTGGAGGGTCATTACTGAGGGAGCGCCGCACTTTTGGAGGGTCATAACTGAGGGAGCGCCGTACACTTGGAGAGTCAGTACTGGGGGTGTGCCACACTGTCGGATGGTTATTACTGAGGAGTGCCGCAATGTTGGATGGTCATTACTGAGGGACAGCCACACTGTTGGAGGGTGAGTACTGGAGTTATGCCACACTGTTGCATTGTCAGAACTGAGGTTCTTCCGCATTGTTGGAGGGTCATTAGTGATGGAGTGCCATACTGTTGGATGGTCAGTACTGACGGAATGCCTCACAGATAGAGTGTCATTAATGAGGGTGTGCCGTACTGTCGGAGGGTGAGTACTGATGGAGTATCGCACTCTCGGGGGTCACTGCTGTGGGAACGCCGCACTGTCGGAGTGTCAGTACGGAGGTAATGCTGCACAGTTGGAGGGTGAGTACTGAGAGAGTGCCGCACTGCTGGGGGGTCATTATTGACGGAGTGCCACACTTAGAGTTTCAGTATTGAGGTTGAGACTCACTGTTGGAGGGTCGTTACTGAAGGAGTGCCGTACTTTTGGCGGGTCATTACTGAGGGAGTGCCGAGCTGTTTGAGGATCAGTACTTTTGGTGTGCTGCACTGTCAGATGTTCATTAATGAGGGAGTGCCACACTGTCGGAAGTTCTGGACGGAAGGAATGCCACACTGCCGGAGGCTCCGTTCTGAGGGAGCAGCGCATTGTCGGAGAGTCACTTCTGTGGGAGGGACGCTCTGTTGGAGAGTGAGTTCTGAGGGTGCACCGAATTGTTGGAGGGTCGGTATGAAGGGACCACCGAACTCTCGGAGGATCAGTAGTGAGGGTTTGCCGGATTATCGAAGGGTCAGTTCTGAGGGAGTGATGCAATGTCAGAGGGTCAGTACTGAGGCAGCGCTTGGAATATTGATCAATGGTCTGCTTCCCATGTATTAAGATGACTATGTGCTCTGCTTCCGAGTGATATAGTCTTAAAATTGGATTTGGGACAATAAGGAGTAATGTCAGGAATCACACAATACACACACGGGCCAGTGGAAAGCCATTTAGTCTGTCAATTGGGAATGTCAAGAAATACATTGATGTGCCTTATTTAAGTGAGGATATTTAAGGTTCTGTGTGCAATCTGGTTCACTGCTGTAATAATACAGATGTGCTATAGACCCCATGAATACTGCAACAAGGCTAAAGGAGTGCCTTACCTTCACCTGTTCTCATATTTAAATAAGCTCTCTGTTCCCCTTGCTCCTGTTTGTACGTATTCCTCAATTTGTGGTTTCTGAGAGATCTTATCTCCACCTCTGTTGTGAACGGTCGCTGTGAAACACCGTAAACTCACAAATATTTATAGGATGACCTTGTCTTGCACCTGATACACGGTGTGCAGCATGCAAATCTGCTCAGCACAGAGCCAGTCTCCATCACACAACCTCAGCATTGACAAAGGCCCCATAGTGGGGGTGGGGGAGATTAAAATCTACCCTGCACCCTGGAGTTACCTCACTGAACCGGCCATTGAAGAACATTAGAAATAGGAGCAAAAGTACTTTAATCTCACACTGTACATTTAAAAAGGGCTGTTTGTTTTGCTAAGCTTAGGCTTGAATTAATTCAGCAGTGAACTGGGTAATCAATAGATCCTGAATTAACCCTTCAAACTGACTTAGTTTGACAGAGTCAGAACCATCAGACAGAGTCTCAGACACTGAATTAGCGAATAATACTGACGTTTATTTAACAGAATCAAAATCAAGCACTTATCATAGAGCCAAAGACTCATCAAGCAACTTGTTCAATGAAATGAAACTTCACCAATAGGAAATTAGGGGAGACAAAGTGGAAAACATACGTGTGTTGAGAGGAATGCGTACAGGAGTCACACTTTCAAATTGACTCCCAATATTTCAGAAGAGGATGACACACTCAACCAACACAACACCATCCCACCCAGCCCCACCACGCCACTCCCCCCGCGCTGACAGCTGTTTACCAAAGGACTCAGGACCATCCTGGGGTCCCCACTGACAGATTTTCTCCTCTGTCTGCCCCCTGGGCCTAGTGCCACACTCACCATATGTTATTTGTATTCATGGAGGGGATGTAGGAATCGCTGGCTGGAACAGCATTTATTGCACATGCCTATTTTCCCCATGAGAAGATGGTGGTGAGCGTCCTTCTTGAACCACTGTTGTTCAGGTGGTGTAGGTACAGCCATAGTGCTGGTAGGGATAAAGTTCCAGGATTTTGACCCAGCGACATTGAAGGAGCGGACGAGACATTTCAATGTCAGGATGATGAGTGGCTTGGAGGGGAGCTTCCAGTTGGTGTTATTCCCAATTTTTCCACTGCCCTTGCCCTTCTAGATGGTGGAGGCCATGGGTTTGGAAGGTGCTGTCAAAGGAGATTTGAGAGTTTCTGCAGTGCATATTGTAGATGGTATACAGTGCTTCGGTGTTGCAGGGAGTGAATATTTTTGGATAGGGTGCCGATCAAGTGGGGCTGTTTTCTCTGGACGGTATCGAGCTTCCTGAGTGTTGTGGGAGCTGCAACGCATCCAGCCAAGTGAGTCTCTTCCCACCGCACTCTTTCTCTGTGCCTTATACTTCCTGGGCAGGTTTTGGGGACTCAGGTGGAGTGTTACTCGCAGCAGGATTCCCAACCCCTGAACTGCCCTTGTCGCCAAAATATTTATCTGGCTAGTCCAGTTCAGTTTCTTGTCAATGGGAAACCACAGATTATAGATAGTGGGGGATTCATTGATGGTAATGCCATTGAACACTTATGTGGCGTAAATGTAACTTGCGACCTTTCAGCCCAAGTCTTGATATTGCCCAGGCATCGGTGCATTTCGGCATGAGCTGCTTCAGTGTCTGAGTAGTCACGAATGGTGCTGCAAATTGTGCAAGCATCAGCGAACATCGCCACTTCTGACATTATGATGGAAGGTAGATCATTGAGGGAGCAGCTGAAGGTGGTTGTGCCGAGGACACTAACATGAGGAACTCGGGGGATGTTGTTATCTCCACCCTGGGGTCCACACTGATGGGAAGTATCCTCTGTCTGACCTTCGGCTCAGCACCACACCCACCATCTCCGCCCTGACAGAAATGCCCCTTTCTGACCCCGAGGGTCTGAAGCGGTTACCCTTTGTTTCGTGTCCATGAGGCGTTTGTGTGTTTCACACACCAGAGGGTTGTAGAACCACCTTCGGCCGTGAAGTTCCAAATGGCTCAGTGGTCACTCATGTTGCCAGGGCCTATCGTTAGTGCTTCCAACTTATTGCTCATTTTGGCTTCAACCCAAGACAATGGATTGCTTCAAGATTCATTCCCTATTTTTATTACCTTACGACTATCCCATTCGTTGGGCACAGAAATGTAAGACCGGGGCATTGTTTTCCGGGAGTGTAGGTTCCTTTCTCACATCTTCTGCGGCCACATTTTCTTTAATGTTCCAGACTCCCGTCTTCCATAGGGTGAAGGTAGATGTGTGGGAAGCTGTTCAGAGAATGTTCACCAGGCTAATACCAGGAACGGGCGGGTTGTCTTATGGTGAAGGGTCGGACTGGCGAGGCTTGTATCCGATGGAGTTTAGAAGAGAACGAGGCGACTTGATCGACTTGAGATTCTGAGAACTTTAAGATTCTGAGCGGTCCTTGACAGGGAGGGTGTGTGGGGTGATGTTCCCCTTTGTGGGAGAATCTCTAACGATGGGGGGTCACGATGTTAAAATGAGGGGTCGCCCATTTCAGACAGAGATGAGGAGATATGTTTTCTCTCAGGGGGCCGTAAGTCTTTGGGGCTCTCTTCCTCAAAAGGCGGTGGAAGAAGAGTCTTTGAATATTTTTATAAACGAGCGAGAGAGATTCTCTGTGAACAAGGGGGTGAGAGGATATCGGCCGGTGTGTGTGTGCGGGGGGGTGGGGGTCTGATGTTAGGAGCGGGAATGTAGTGTTGAGGTCACAATCAGATGAAACGTGATCTTATTGAACGGGGGAGTAGGCTGGAGGGGGCGAGTGGCCCACTCCTGCTCCAAATTCGCAAGTTCGTATGTAATCCTAGCAGAGGAACATTAATAGTAAAATACAGGATTCTGACTTTTATCGGCTATTTGATGTGTGATGACTTATCCCTCAGGTCCAGGGTAATTCAGGTACGATCTTCTAATAGAGTTGCTTGTCAGTGAGGAGTTAGTATGGAGTGAGCTTGTTGAGAAAGGTTTGCAACTTAGCATGGCTTCTCTCTTCTCATGTTAGTAACAACATGTCCAAGTGTAGCAAGCCCACTAAATCCGACTAAAATTCAACGAAACTCCCTTCCCCGTGAACCTGCTCTGCTGTCGGATGAGAGAGATGGTGACAGAGCGGGGCTGTCATTGGTCGACCGATCCCGAGGCTCAGGAGAATGTTCTGGGGTCAGGGGTTCAATTCACATCATGGAATTTCCATTTAATTCATCAACCTGGAATTCTCATGTATTCGTTTATGTGATGTGAGAGTGGGGAGCGGGGCTGCCAGGAGGAAGAGTGGGGTGAGGGTCGGGCTCAGGGGAGGTATGGGAATGTAGGGGGGCGTTGAGAGCGGGGATGGGAGGATAGATTGAGGGCAGGGAGTGCGCAGGGCCGGGGCGAGAGCGGTATTGAATGCGGGAGAGTGGGGCCCGTGGGGAGACTGGGTTCAGTGGAAGAGTAATGCAGGGCCGTGCCTGTTAGTGTGAGAGAGAGTGCGAGAGCGAGGGAGTTAGTGCTCTTCTATTCTTCCTGACAAAGTGGATAATCGCACGTTCCTCCACATTATGCTCGACCTGCCACCATATTGCCTGCTGACTCAAACTGCCGATATCTCTTTCCAGTTCTTTGTGTCTTCCTCACAGCTTTACTCTGATGCTGATAAGCGGGGTAGAGATATTTCCACCAGCAGTGACACCGCCGGATTCACTGGGAGGACTATCTAACAAAGGCTGCTGCCCTTCTTGAAGCTAGCTGCACGAGAACTCAGACAAAACTCTAGCATAGGAGTTTGATGGTCTGGACACAGTGTCAGGATGGTGGAAACGTGTCTCTCGCCGCCAGGTCCTGGTTTCTCAACTCTCCAATGGCCAACAGTCCAGGGGAACACTGTGAAACTCTCCCTGACGTGTGGCAGCATCGACGTTAATGACTGGGAAGAACTCGCTGTCAAATGGCCAAAATGGAGACATCGTATCCATCATTCAGCAACATGCTTTGAGTCTCCATGTCTTAATGATGAGGCAGGTCGGCCGCAGAGAAGGGAAGGAAGGGAAGGAAATCCTGCTCTCCGAACCGCTACCTGGTGGGACTTCATGCCCAATGTCTCCGAAGCTATGCGGCTGGAGATTCGGCCGGTTTATCCACATGAACACCCACGACTGGAAGTGCCCATCATCCTCGAGTCATCATCCTCGAATCGAGGTACAGCAGAAGATGAGGATAATTTAGTATCTATCTTGGTGTTGTGACCAAGCATAGACAAAGGACACTCCGTCCCCTCATTCAGACATTGATGTATTTCGTACATTTGGTGAGAATGGGGATTGATGAAGATTATTGGGGAACAGGTGATGGCCAATGGGAGGGTTTGGGAGTGTGATGGAAATTCCGTACGTCACAGAGTTACTAATCCAGAGAGTGTTACTTCCAATTGCACCCCTGGGATTTGAGATTTTGAGTTTAAAACAACCCTGTATACAAACAGCCAGAATCAGTAAAAGCCTCTGACATTTTGCGAATGTTGTAGGGATTTTACAGTGAACATTGTCTCTCTAAAACTGTTACTATTAAAATTCCAACCCGCAACTCGCCAAGGCTCTTGGACAGCACCTTCCATATCCACAGCCGCTACCATCTTGAAGAACAAGGGCAGCAGATAGATGGGAGCACCACCGCCTGGTAGGTCTCCTCCAAGCCATGCACCGTCCTGACTTGGAAATACATTGTCCGTTCCTTCACTGTCGCTGGTTCAAAATATTCAAACTCCCTCCTAAACAGCACTGTGGGTGTACCTACACCACATGCACAGCAGTGATTGAAGAAGTCACCTCACCACCACCTTCTCAAGGGGCAATTAGGGATGGGCAATAAATGCTGTCTTGGCCAGCAATGCCCACATCCCAAAAAGGAATGAAAAAATTTACCCGGACCATTGTACAATGTTGACCATTAAATGCTCAGGCCTGGTGCCAATTTCAATTCCCCTACACTCTTCCTGATGGGCAACTGGAGGCAGGTTATGATGTAAGGGAAAAAGAACTGCTCCAAATATCAGGTGACATGTTTCCTTGTTTTGTTATCGCAGCTTATTTCATTAGTAATCTTTAATTTGCACAAATGTTACCACAATGTAACTCATTGACAAATGATAACGTATCAGCCAAGCAGCATTGCCAATGGTCAGATGTGAAACCCATGTGATGGGCGGCGTTGGATATATTGTCACGGTGACTGATGCCACTCACAGCAGATTGGACCGGAGAGTGAAGAGGCAGCAAATCAACGGGACCACAACTGCATCGCGCACAGTGACATCTTATCTGGAGACTCTGGTAAGCATTCGGCTATGATGTGGCCAGTATAATAAGGTCAGGAATTTGTCATTTTCTAGGTCTTGCTTCGGTGGGGCGTGTGCTGCTTGTCCTGTCCGCCTACCGGGCTCAGTAATGGAACGGTGTTCGAATATTAGCACGGTGCCTACACAACGGGGCTGGAGGAGGAACCAGAGAATAGAGCAGGAACGTCAGGAATACATCGAGTTTATATTTTTGAGGAGTTGAACAAGGAAAGAGGGAAGGATTGAACTAAAGCTATGGGTGTTTGTTAGGAAAATTTAAGGAAGTGGAATTCACCTCTGTCGGTGGGGGTGACAGTGAGGGAAGCAGATTCAGCTCACTCTGTGTGTTTGGGTCGCAGTGAGTGTACAGTTCACCCATTATAACTCGATATTCTCACTATTCCACTGTCCAACTCTCTAATACAATTCCCTCCCTTTCCCTTTTCTATTAACTCTCCACAATGCTAATTCTGTGTTTTCCTTCCCAGAATATCCCCCGGTGAGATGGCGATTCTGCTGCTGATTCTCGGTTGCCTGAGTAAGTTAATTACAATGTAATCAAACGCCACCATATTCATTTAAAACAATTATGGAGAGAATCATCATTTGTAATGTTGTTGATCGTGGTTTCATTGCTGTGCCTGGGACACAGGAGCAGATGCCATTGTAAGCAGTGTACATGGAATATAAAGTTAAAAATGACTGATTGTTCACAGAATGCACAACAGTATGTCAAAATAGCCTTGAATGTTGCCTCATATGAGAACATACAGTCTGCAATTAAAGAGGATAAAACAGTGATCGTTCTAATCGGTGGCAATTCACAATGGGTAGATGTCCAAAGAGACTTGAGGATCCTTTCTACAGATTATGGCATGTCTTCAACAGGTTCACAAAATAATACAAAAGCCTAATTGAATGCTGATCTGTATATCTGTCGTAACGGACGACAAGTTTGGAGACATCATGTGTCAGATTCATAAAGCCCTGGTCAGGCCACACACAGGGAGTATGTGAGCAGTTATGTGCATCACACCAGAGGAAGGATTGATTGACTTCGGAGGGAGTGTCGTGTAGATTTACGAGGACGAACCCAAGATTCCAAGGATTAAAATAAAAGGAGATTTTAGGCAACCTAAGATTGTTGTCCCTTTTTTTTAAGAGGGGGGTGGGACCGGTGTGAGCTGACTTGAACAAACTTTTCAAGCTATCCTGCGGGAGGCATCAGGTGGACAAAATCTAGTTCGGAGAGTTTGAATGTGGAGAATGAGGGGGCGTCATCTAATGATTAGAGTCAGAGTTACTTTAGTCAAATTAGCAAACACTTTTACAAATGAAGTTAGTAGAAGTTTGACATTTTCTTCTGTAAAATACAGCGGATGTTTAACTTCGAAATCTGGAATTGGTATATTTTTTCCACGATCTCTCAAATGTTTAACATCCGTCACATTCACATTCTCTCCTCTCTTTCTCACATACCCACACTCTCTCCCTCTCTCTCTGTCACACACAGTCACACTCTCCCCCTCTATCTCACACATAATCACACTCTCCCCCCTCTCTCTGTCACAGTCACACTGTCCCCCCTCTCTCTCACACAGTCACACTCTCCCCCCTCACATACACACACTCTCCCCCTCTCTCTCACACATTGTCACTCTCCCCCTGTCCATCTCTCTCACACAGTGACACTCACCCCCTTTCTCGCACACAGTCACACTCTCCCCGCCTCTCTCAGATACTCATCATGTCCCCGTCTCCCTCTCCAATGCTCACACTCTCCCTCTCCCTCTCTCACACAGTATTAATCTCCCCCTCTCACATACCCACACTCTCCCCCTCTCTCCCTCACACAGTCACACACTCCCCCTCTCTCTCACATACTCATCATCTCCCCCTCTCTCTCTCACATACTCACACTCTCCCCCTTTCTCTCTCACAAACTCACACTGTCCCCCTCTCTATGTCACAAACTCAGACTCTGCCCCCTTTCTCTCTAACAGACACAGTCACACTCTCCCCCTCTCTTGCTGTCACACCTGATGACAATCTCCCCCTCTCCCCCTCACTCACACTCTCTCCCTCTCTCACACACACAGTCACACTCTCCCCCTCTCTCACACACTTAAACTCTCCACCTCTCACATTACCACACTCTCCCCCTCTCTCCCTCACACACAGTCACACTCACCTCCTCTCTCTCTCACACATACATTCTCTCACTCACTCTCACACCGTCACACTTGCCCCCTCTCTATGTCACATGCTCACACTCTCCCCCCCTCCCTTTCGCACAGTCACAGTCTCTACGACACATATTCACACTCTCCCCCTCTCTCACACATATTCACACTATCCCCCCTCTCTCTCACATACCCACACTCTCTCCCTCACTCACTCTCACACAGAGACACTTCCCCCTTCTCTATGGCATATACTCAGACTCTCCCCTCTCTCGCTGTCACACATATTGACGTCTCCCCCTCTCTCACAGTATCGCCCTCCCTCTCACACTCTCCCCCTCTCTCTGCCACATACACTCTGACTCTCCCACTTCTCTCTCCTTCACTCACACTCTCTTCTTCCTTTCATGTGCACATTCTCCCCCTCCCTCCCCTTGCTCACTCATTCTCATTCCCCTCTGTTTCACACTCACACTCTCCTCTCGCTCTCTCACTTTCACCCTATCCCCTCGCTCTTTTAATAAAACTCTCGCTCCCTCGCTTTCTCTTTCTCTCTCTCTCACAAACACACTGTCCCGTCTCTCTCACTCACACTCTGCACCTCACTCACATTCACAGACTTCCACCTCATTCGCTCTACCACTTTCTCACACATGCACACTCGCTCTCTCTCTCACCTCTCGGACACCCACACTCACTCTCCCCACATTTTTCTCAAATACTCACACTAACCGCCGCCACTTACAAGCATCTTTCTCACACTCAAACTCTGACCGCACCCTCACAGACTCTACTGCTTTCTCTGACACTGACACATTCACTCGCATTCCTCTCTCACAACTAAGCACACTCTCTCTCCATTTTTCACTCAAAATCTGCCCCCCCACCCCCCCCCCCCCCCTCGCCCCTCAAATTCACAGCCTCCCCTCTCTCCCCTGAAATTCAGGCTCTTCCCCGCTTTCTTTCTCTCTCTCTTTTTCCCTCTCTCTCTTTCTCTCTGTATCTCTGACTCTCACACACACCCTCACACTCTACTGTCTCTACCACGCTCACAAACCCTCCTCCCTGTCACGCTGAAACTCTTTCCTCTCTCTCCTGCACACACCCTCACCCTTATCTATCGCAATCAAACTCTCCCCTCTTTCTCCTTCACACTCTCACCAATTTCACTCAAATCCACAGTCGCCCTCTCTCTCATTCACAATTTCACTCTCTCCCTCTTAATCACACCCTCCTCCTCTCTAGTTCACTCACAGTCTCCCTCTCACTCACACCCAGTCTCTTTCTCACGCTCTCACTCGGACTCTCTCTCTCTTTCACTCACATCCCCCACCCCCTCGAATTCCGTCTCCATCTCTCTCGCACTTTCAGTCTACCTCTCTCTGTCCCATTCACAATTTCCCTCTTTCTTATTCAAAGTCACCCTCTCTCACATTCAGTCTCCATCTCTCTCTGTCACATTTATATCCCTCTCTTTCTCACACATTCACAGATTCCCTCTCTCTGACATTAAGTTTCTCCCTCTCTCTCCAAAACTTTCATAGTCTCTCCCTCTCTCTCACTCACCATCTATTTTGCGCTGTCACTCACTCACAGTCACCCCCTCTCTCATACATACAGTCTCTATCTCTGGCATTCAGTATCCTTCATTCATTCAATCTCCCACTTTATCTCCGTCACTGGCTTCTCTCTCATTCAGTCTCCCTCTCTGTCTCTCGGACTCAAAGTCTCCATCTCCCTCTCTATCTCACTAAGTCTTTATCTCCCTCTCACATTCGCAGTTTCCCACTCTCTCTCTCTCTGACATTCAGTCTCTTTCTCTCTCTCACATTCACATTCTCTCTCCTTCTCACTCACATTCACAGCCTTCCTATCTCTAACTGTCCCCATCTCTTTCTCTCTCGTACAATCTAACCTTCACACTGTCTCCATCTCTCTTTCACTAACATTCTCCTTTCCTGACATTCACCGTCTCCCTCTCTCACTCGTTTTCTAACACTCTCTCTTTCTCCCTCTCCCTCTATCTTACATTCACAATCTCTCCCTCTCTCTCACATTCACATGCTCCCTCTCTCGCAATCAGTCTCCGGCTCTCTCTATCCGATTTAAAATTTCCCTTCTCTAATTCTCCACTCTCTCTCACATCCACAGTCTCCCTAAATCACTCTTAAGCACGTCCAATCTCCCGCTCTCTCTGTCTCACATTCACTGTCTCCATCTTTCTCTCACACAGTCATTCCCTCTCTCACTGTCTCCATCTCTCTCTCACTCAATCTCTCTCTCTCTCACACACATTCACAGTCACCATCGTTCTCTCTTATTAGCAGTCTCTCTCTCACATTCAATGTCTCCCTCTCCTTCTCATTCACATTCTCCTTCTTTCTCACTCACGTCAACAGTTTTCCTCTCTCTCTCACATTCGCATGCTCCCTCTCTCTCATTCAAAGTCTCCATCTGTCTTCCTCTCTTACATTCACAGTCTCCCTATTATCTCACATTCACAGTTTCCCTGTCACTCTCACAATCACGTTCTCCCCCTCTCACTCACTCACATTCTCCCTCTCTCTCACTCGTAGTCTCTCTCTCTTTCTCTCTCACTCTCGCACACAGTCTTCCTCTCTCACGCTTCCTCCCTCTCTCTCACACATTTACATTCTCTATCTATCTCTCACATTCAGTATCTCTCTCACTCACAGTATCGCTCCCTCTGACAAATTCACAGGCTCACCCTCATTCTCACATTCACATCCTCTCTCTCTCTTTCACTCACTCACTGTCTCCCTCTCTCTCTAACTCACTCACTGCGTCCAACTCTCTCTCCTCACTCGCAGTATGCCTCTCTCTCACATTCACAGGCCCCGCCTCTCTCTCACATTCACAGGCCCCGTCTCTCTCTCACATTCACATTATCTCTATCTCTCTCTCTGTTACTCACACAAAGTCTTCCAATGTCTCTGACTCACAGTCTCCCACTGTCTGACATTCACGGTCCCCATCTCTCTCACATTCACCGTCTCCCTCTCTCTCTCACACTCACAATTTCCCTGTTCTCTCTCCTTCACATTCTCCCTTTCTCTCCCACTGACTCACAGTAGCTTCACTCTCACAGACTCCCTCTTTGATTCGCTCACAGTGTCTCCCTGTCACATTCACATTCACCCTCTATCCCTCACATTCAGTACCCCTCTCTCTCTAATATTATCTATCTCACTGTCATTCACATTCTACCTCTCTCTCTTTCACTCACTGCCTCCCTTCCTCTGACATTCGCCGTCTCCCTCGCTCTCTGAATTTCACATTTGCACTGCCTCTCTCTCACGTTTAGAGTCGCCCTCTCTCTCACATACAGAGTCTCCCTCTCTCTCTCACACTTAGCCTTCCTCTCTTTATCTCACTCAGCCTCCCTCAGTCTCTCTCTCACATCCCCCTCTTCCTCTCTAACTCAAAAGTTCCCTCTGCCTCACTTACACTTAACTCTCTCTCTCACATTCAAAGTTTCCCTCTCGCTCTCACATTCACATCCTCACTCTCTCTCTCTCCCATTCAGAGTCTCCATCTCTCCCTCACCTTCAAAGCCTCTCTCTCCCTCTCACTCAGTCTCCTTATCTCTCTCTCATATTAACAGTCTCCCTCTATCTATCTCACATTCACAATCTCCCTCCCATACTCGCTCAGTCTACCTCTTTCTCGTATAAACTGGCTCCCTCTCGCTCACACATTCATAGTCTCCCTCTCTCCGTAACATTCACATTGTCTCCCTCACTCACTCACTGTCTCCCTCTCTCTCTCTCCTCACTTTAAGTCTCCCTCACTCTCAGATTATCAGGCTCCATCTCTCTCTGACATTCAAAACCTCCCTCCCTCCATCACATTTACCTTCATTTTCTCACTCACTGTTTCCCTCTCTCTCTCAGTCAGTGTCACTTTCTCTCTCTCACACTCACAATCTCCCTCTCTCACACTTTCAGTCACCAACTCTCTCACACAATCACCGTCTCCCTCTCCCTCACATTCACATTCTCCCTCTCTCCCACACATTCATAGCCCCCCCTCTCTCTGATATTCTCCATCTATCTCACTCATATTCACAGTCTAGCTCCCTCCCTCTCTCTCTCATTCTCTCACTCTCACTCCGTCTCCCTTTCCCTCTCTCTCACCTTCCGTGTCTACCTCTGTCTTTCTCATATTCAGTGCCGCCCTCTCTCTATCTCAGTCAGCCTCTCTCCCTCCCTCTGATTCACATTTTCTATCTCTCTCACTCACTCACTATCTTCCTCTCTCTCTCACACTCAATCTCCCTCTCTATAAAACTCACAGTCTACCGCTCTCAATTCCAGTCCCAATCGCTCTCTCACAAGAAGAGTCTCACTCTCTCTCTGGTACTCACAATATCCCTCTCTTTCACATTCACATTATCCCTCTCTCTCCCACTGATTCAGTCTCGTCTCTCTCACAGTCTCCCTCTCTCATGCACTCACAGTCTCTCTAGCTCAGAATCACAGTCTCCCCATCTCTCTCTCATTCAATATCTCCCTCTCTCCCTCACATTCACAGTCTCCCTCTCTCTCTGAAATTCTCCATCTGTCTCACTCACATTCACAGTCTAGCTCCCTCTCTATCTCACTCACTCACAGCCTCCCTCCCTCTCACATACAACTTCTCCCTCTCTCACTCATTCTCTCACTGCCACTGAGTCATACTCTCCCTCTCTCTCACATTCAGACTCCCCCTCTCTCTCTCGCTCTCACGTTCTCCCTCTCTCTCACATTCAGACTCCCCCTCTCTCTCTCGCTCTCACGTTCTCCCTCTCTCTCACATTCACATTATCCCTCTCTCTTGCACCGTGCCAGTCTCTTCTCTCTCAAAGTCTCCCTCTGTCATGCACTCACAGTCTCTCTCGCTCATATTCAAAGTCTCCCTCTCTTTCTGACATTCTCCATCTATCTCCCTCACATTCACAATCTAGCTCTCTCTCACACACACTCACAACTTCCCTCCCTCTCACAATACTACGTCTCCCTCTCTTACCCATTCTCTCAATCCCACGCAGTCATCCTCTACCTCTCTCTGACATTGAGAGTCTCTCTGTCTGTCACATTCAGAGTCTCCCTCTCTCTCTCACATTCAGAGTCACCCTCTTTCCCCCACATTCAGACTGCCCCCCTCTCTCTCTCTCACATTAATAATCTCCCTTTCTCACTCAATCGGTCTCCATCTCTGTCACATTCACATGCTTCCTCTCTCTCTCACGTTAATATTCTCTAGCTCTCTCACTCACTCATTCTCCCTATCTCTCTCACTCAGCCTCTCTCTCACTCACAGTCTCCCTCTCTCACATTCACATGCTCCGTCACTCTCACTCTCAATCTCCGTCCTGCTCACTCACACTCAGTCTCTCCTTCTCTCTCGCATCCAGTCTCCCTCTCACTCTCACATTCACTGAATTTAACTCTCACATTCTCAGGCTCTCTCTCACCCTCACCCACAGTCTCCCACTGCCTCTCACACATTCACAGCCTCCCACTATCTGTCGCATTGATAGTTGCCCTCCCTCTCTCACATTCACATTCTCCTTCTCTTTCACTCAGTCTCATTCTCTCTTACATTCACAGTCTACCTAAATCTTTCTCACGATCACAATCTCCCTCTCTCTCACTCACCCACAGTCTCCGTCTCTCTCTCACATTCACAGCTTTTCTCTCTCTCACACATTCAAATGCTCCCTCTCTCTATCACAGTCTCCTTCTCTCTCTCATATTCAGTCTGCTTTTTTTCTCGCATTCAGAGCCTCCCGCTCTGTCTCACATCAACAGACTCCCGCTTACTGTCTTATTCACAGCCTCCCTCTCTCACCCACATTCACATTCTCCCTCTCTCAAATTCTCAGGCTCCCACTCTCTCCCTCAGCCTCCTTCTCTCTTCCACACATCTCCATCATTCTTCCTCCCAGTCTCCTTCTCGCTCTCACACATTCACAGATTCCCTCTTCCTCTCACACATTCACAATCTCCCTCTATTCACCTCACATTCGCAATCTCTCTCCCTCTCACTCACTCCATCTCCCTCTCCCCCTCACTCAGTTCCCTCTCTCATATTCACATGCTGCCTCTCCCTCGCTCAGTTTACCTCTATCGCTCTCATTCGCAGTCTCCCTTTCCCTCACACACATAAATTGTAGCTCCCTCTCTCTCTCACACATTCACAGGCTCATCCTCTCTCCCACATTCGCAGTCTCCCTCTCTCTCTCACTCACAGTCTCACTCTCCCTCACATTCTGTCTCCCACTTTCACTCATTCTCCTTCTCTCACTCAATCGCCCTCTCCATCTCCCCCACATTCAGAATCTTCCTCTCTCATCCTCTCACATTCAGAGTCTCCCTCTGTCTCTCTCATTCACATTCTCTTTCTCCCTCACGCAGTCTCCCTCTCTTTCCCTAATTCTCTCTCTCTCTCTCTCACTCAGTTTTCTTCTTTCTCTCTCTCACATTCACAGCCGCTAACTATCTCACATTCACATGCTTTCTCCTCTCACATTAACGTTCTCCATCTCTCACTCACTCACAGGCCCACTCTCTGTATCACTCAATCTCTCTCTCTCTCTGACTCACAGTCTCCCTCTCCAACTCGCTCAGTTTCCCTCTCCCTCACATTGAGTTTCCATCTATCGCTCACTCAGTCTCCTTCTCTCGCTCACACATTCACAATTTCCCTCTCTCTCACTCACATTCAAAGTCTCCCTCTCTCTCCCTCACACACAGTCTCCCTCTTTCTCTCGCACACTCTCCTCCTCCCTCACATTGAGTTTCCATCTCTCGCAAACTCAGCCTCCCTCTCTTTCTCCATTACTTTCACAGACTCCCTTTTTGTCACTCACATTCACGGACTCCCTCTCTCTCACATTCACAGCCGTCATCTCGCTATCGATTTCACAGCCTCCTTCTCTCTCACATTCAAATTATTCCGATTGTACTCACAGTCTCCTGCTCTCTCTCACACTCATTCTCCCTTTCCCTCTCCCATTCACAGCCTCTTTCCTTCCCTCACATTCACTTTCTCTCTCTCTGACTCACTCTCTTCCTCACCCTCTGTCTCAATCCCTCTCAGTCACATTCTCCCTCACTTTCCATCCCCAACTGTCTCTCACATTCACCGACTCCCTCTCTCTCACATTCATATTCACCCTCTCTCTCTCGCCGTTTCATTATCCGTCTCTCTCCTACGGACTCACGGTATCCTCTCTCACATATTCTCACACTTTCATTCGCTCACAGTCTCTCTTTCTCACATTCGCGTTCTCCCTCTCTACCTCAAATCCAGTCTCCCTCTCTCTCTGACATTCACTTTCCATCACACTGGCATTCAGATTTTAGCTCTCTCTCTCCATCTCACGGACTTCCTCTCTCCCACATTCACCCTCTCCCTCTCTCATTAATTCTCTCTCACTTACTCAGCATCCATCTCACTCTCTCTCCCATTCAGAGTCTCCCTCTCACTCACACACATTTAGACACGTATTCACTGTCTCTCTTCCTTTCACAGATTCCCTCTCTCTCTCTTACATTCACACTCCGCCTCTCTCTCTCTAACTGATATTCAATGTCTGTCTCACTCAGTCTCCCTCTCTGTCCCTCAAGTACACAGCCTCTCTCTCTCTCACTCACTCTGTTTCCCTCTCTCTCTCAGGCATTCAGATCAGCCATCTATCTCACATTCACATGCTCCTTCCTTTCACAATAACATTCTCTCCCTCTCTCTCACTCAGTCACTCAGACGCCCAGTCTCTCATATTCAATTGCTCATATTCATAAATACACGACTCTCTATCCCTCCGGCCCCGCTCTTTAACCCCCCCCCGGCCCCGCTCTCTATCCCTCCGGCCCCGCTCTTTAACCCCCCCCCGGCCCCGCTCTCTATCCCTCCGGCCCCGCTCTTTAACCCCCCCCCCCCCCCCCCACGCCCCCCCGGCCCGGCTCTCTATCCACCCGGCTTCTCTCTCTAACACGCCAGATACGCTATCTAACCCCCCGTCCCCGCTCTCTTTCCCCCCGGCCCCGCTCTCTTTCCCCCCGGCCCCGCTCTCTATCCCCCCGGCCCCGCTCTCTATCCCCCCGGCCCCGCTCTCTATCCCCCGGCCCCGCTCTCTATCCCCCCGGCCCCGCTCTCTATCCCCCCGGCCCCGCTCTCTATCCCCCCCGGCCCCGCTCTCTATCCCCCCGGCCCCGCTCTCTATCCCCCCGGCCCCGCTCTCTATCCCCCCGGCCCCGCTCTCTATCCCCCCGGCCCCGCTCTCTATCCCCCCGGCCCCGCTCTCTATCCCCCCGGCCCCGCTCTCTATCCCCCCGGCCCCGCTCTCTATCCCCCCGGCCCCGCTCTCTATCCCCCCGTCCCCGCTCTCTTTCCCCCCGGCCCCGCTCTCTATCCCCCCGGCCCCGCTCTCTATCCCCCCGGCCCCGCTCTCTTTCTCCAGCTTTCCTGATAGTTTGAGGTGATGTTGATGTTGTTGTTTTCTGTTGCTTGTGCGTGAATGTTAAATCCAGGATAGGGAACACACTCTGCATTGAGTTAGAGGGGGAGGTTGTGCTGGGAGACAGATGGGAACCTGCTTCAGAGAAGGAGGAAAGATTCCAGATTTAATTTGCGACATTTTCAAGTGGTGTGTGTGTGTGGGGGGGGGGGGGGGAGGGGGAGGGGGTGGGGGGGGTGGTGGGTGGGTTCCAGTGAATTCGCTGTGTAACTTCAGCTCTATT
The DNA here is from genome assembly GCF_964194155.1 of Cetorhinus maximus. Taxonomy (NCBI): domain Eukaryota; kingdom Metazoa; phylum Chordata; class Chondrichthyes; order Lamniformes; family Cetorhinidae; genus Cetorhinus; species Cetorhinus maximus. The sequence goes on from NW_027596486.1 coordinate 249,463, forward strand.
TTATATTAACGTGAAACATCTCTTGTCTCTCAGTCGCAGACTCGGGACTCACTGACCCGTGTGTAAATCACACCGTCCTGGACCAGGCCTGGAGAAGCATCGATTGTAAATGGACTGAGTGTTCCAGCCAGTGGGAGTGTGATGGCAATCTTCAGAAAGGATGGTACCGATTTAAAAGGTAATGTTCAGGGAAACTTCCTGATTAAAGTAGACAAAGAGAGGTAAGTGTGTGTGTGTAGACACAGCAAGTGGAGAGAGTCAGAGATCATCAGTGAGATCAATGGGGACAGAGAGAACAAAATCAAATTAATTTTCCTTTTTTAGATATCGGTTTGATAGAATTGAGCGGATTTTTCTGACATTTCAGACTCGAGTATATTGCTGTGGGTCTGGAGTCACATGTAGGGCAGTCCATGGAAGGACAGCAGATTTCCTTCCCAAAAGATAACCACATCAGTTGTTCCGACAATGCTCGATGGGTTCACTGTGGCCCAGTTACTGAGACTAGCTTTATCTTCCAGATTTACTCAGTGCATTTAATTTAACAGCTGCAATGTTTGGACTTGAGCCTGTGTCCCCAGGACATGAGCCTGACTCACTGGGTCACTCGTTTACTGACATTAGCACTAAGCCACAGCCTTCCCATAAGTGGACAGTAACATTCGCGCCAGACAATCGCCAGGCAATGCCCATCAGAAACGAGAGAGAATCTAACCTTCTCTCCGTGACACCCAGAGGCATTACCATCGTTCAATCCTCCACTATAAACTAAGGGAATAACTCCCCACCTAACTCCGCAAAGCCTGTCCACAAGGCATCTGTCCATATCTACAAAGCACAAGTCAGGAGTGTGATGGAATAATCTCCACTTGCCTGGATTAGTGCAGCTGCAACAACTCAATAAACTCAAGACCATCCGGGACAAAGCAGCCCTGCTTGATTGACACCTCATCCAACCCTTTAAACATTCACTCCTTTCACCACCGATCCATAGTAGCAGCAGCGTATACCATCTACAAGATGCACTGCGGAAACTCACCAAGCCTCCTTAGGCAGCACATTCCAAATGCAAAGCCTCTAACACCGAGGAGGGCAAAGGCAGCAGACACATTGGAACTCCACCACCTGGACGTTTCACTCCAGGTCACTCACTATCCTGACTTGGAATTGTATCGCTGTTCCTTCACTGTCGCTGGGTCAAAATCGTGGAGCTCCCACCCTAATAGCGCTTTCGGTGTAACTACTCCTTATGGACTGCAGCTGTTCGAGAAGGCGGCTCACCATCACCTTCTCAAGTATAACTAGGGGTGGGCAATATAATCTGGGCCAGCCAATGATTCCCACAACTCGGATATCATTTTTAGCAACTTGGGACGAGGTCTCATCTCAAGTCATGTAACGATTCCCGACACCACACTCTAATAACGGTGTCAAGGTTTTGAACAGGGAAGAGAGGGGATTCACCAGAATGTCTCCAGACTTTGGAATGGCGCTGGGTGGGTGCGGAGGGCGGGTGTGGGCGGTGTTGGGGGGGCTGGAACTACATGGTGAGAAACATGGATTGTTCTCCCTCGGGCACAGAAAGGGAGTGGAGAGGTTTAGCAGAGGCGTTCAAATGCATGAAGGGTTTGAATAGAGCGGAAAAGGAGAAATTGTTTACACTGGAAAAAAGGAGACACTGATTAAAAGTAATTGGTATAAAAACAAGTACAACGTGAATGTGTATTTTGTTATGATCTAGGTACCTCTCCCAGTCCCATCTCCCTCGGTGTCCTCTCCCAGTCCCATCTCCCTCGTTGTCCTCTCCCAGTCCCATCTCCCTCGGTGTCCTCTCCCAGTCCCCTCTCCCTCGGTGTCCTCTCCCAGTCCCATCTCCCTCCGTGTCCTCTCGCAGTCCCCTCCGCCTCGTTGTCCTCTCCCAGTCCCATCTCCCTCGGTGTCCTCTCCCAGTCCCCTCTCCCTTGGTGTCCTCTCCCACCCCCTCTCCATCGGGGACACTGCTCCATCCCCTGTCCCACAGGGAGCTTTCCTCGGCCCCTCTACCTCGGGGACCTCTCGCCGTCCCGTCTCCCTCTTTGACCTCTCCCTGTCCCCTCTCCCACGGGGAAATTTCTTTTTCCCCTCTACCTCTGTGACCTCTCCCCATACCATCTCCCTCGGGGACCTGGCCCCTTCCCCTCCACTGGGTGGAATTTACCTCATCCCCTCCCCCTCGAGGATCTCTTCCTGTACACTCTCCCTCCGGAACCTCTCGCCGTCCCCTGTTCCTCAGGAAACTCTCCCCATCCCCACACCCTCGGGAAACTCTCCCCGTCCCCTGTCCCTCGGGAAACTCTCCATGCCCACTCTCCCCTGGGGGCATCTTCCTGTTGCCTAGCCACTCGGGTCTCTTCCTCGGGAAACACTCCCCGTCCCTCACCCTTTTGGACATCATCCCGTCCCCTATCCCTCTGTAACCTCTCTCCGTCCACAGTCCTTCGGGGACATCTCCCAGTCCCCTCTACCTTGGGGAACATTCCCGTTCGTTCTCATTCGGGAGCCTCTCCCTGTCCCTGCTTCCTCGGGGAACATTCTGCACCTTCTCGCTCAGGGACCTGTCCACGTCCTCTGCACCGGGGGGGACCTCTTCACGTTCCTTCTCCCTCGAGGCCCTATTCCTGTCCCCTCTTACCTTCCCCTTCCGCCCCCCCCTCTCACTCCAGGACCTCTATTTCTCCCCTCATGCAGGGTAAATCTCAACGGCCCATCTCCTTCGGCACCCTCTTCGCATTCCATGTCCTTTTTCGCTGACCCTCGATGACCTTTCCACTTCCACTCTCCCTCGGGGACCTAACCCCGTTTCTTCTCAATTGGGACCCCTCCAAGTCCCAGCCCCTTCTGGGAACACTCCCAGTCCCCTCTCCACCGGGAACCACTCCCTGTCCCCTCTCCCCGTCCCCTGCCGCGGGGGGTTCTCGCCCCATCCCTTCACCCTAGACGACCTCTCCCCACTTCTGCTCATCAGGGACCTCCGTGTCCACTCTGCACCGTGGGCCTCTCCACTTAGCCTCACCTTCGTGAACCTGACCCTGTCCCTCGAGGACCTCGCCCCCACCCCCTCTGACTCAGGGACATCTCCCAATTCCTTCTCTCTCGGGGGCCTCTCCCTGTCCCTTCTCCCGGGGCCTCTCCCCATCCCCTCCCCCAGGGAATCTCTCTCCGATCCCTCTTGCAAAGGGACTCCTCCCTGTCCCCACTTCCTCGGGGACCTCTCCCTGTCCCCACTTCCTCGGGGACCTCACCCTGTCCCCTCTCCCTCGAGGCCCTGTTCCCGTCCCCTTTCCCGTGGGGACGTCACCCTCTCCCCTCTACTTCGGGGACATTTCCCAGTCCCCTCTGCCTTGTGTACATCACCCCGTCCCCTCTCCATCATGTACCTCTCCTCGTGCACTATCTTTCCAGGAACTCTCCCCATCCCCAGACCGTCGGGAGCCTCTCCCCGCCCGCTCTCCCCAGGGGATCTCTATCTGTCCCCTCTCCCTAGGCGACCTCCATTCTCCCATTTCCCTCGGGGACCTCTCCGATCCTCTCTCCTTTGGGGACTTCTGCCCATCCCCTGTCACTTTTTAATGTCCCTCAAGGACATCTTCCTGTCCCCTCACACGGGGGGACCTCTCCAGGTCCTCTCTACCTCGGGTCGCTCTCCCAGTCCCTTCTCCCTCGGGGATCGCAACCCATTCCTTCTCATTCAGGGCCTCTCCCTATCCTTTTGGGTCTCTCCATCGGGGAACTCTCCGTGGCCCGATATGTGGGGTGAACTGTCCCAGTCCCCTCTCCCATCGGGATCCTCTCCCTATCCCCTTTCTCATTTTCCTGTCACTGTCCCCTCTCCCTCGGGGACATCTCTCAATCCCCTCTCCCTCGGGGAACATACACCATTCGTTCTCATTCGGGAACCTCTCTCCCTCCCCAACCCTAGGGGGACCTTTGGGTTTCCCCTATCCCTCGCTGACCTCCTCCTGTCCCCTCTCCCTCGCGGACTTTTCCGTTTCCCTACTCCCTCGGTCACCTCTCCCTCAACCTGCTTCCTCGGGGACCTCTCCGTCCCCTCTCACTCGGGGACCTGTCCACGTTCTCTGCACCTGGGTGCCCGTTCCTTCTCCCTCGAGGCCCTATCCCTGTCCCCTCTTACCGTCCCCTTCCACTGTTCCTCTCTTTCCAGGACCTCTATTTGTCTCCTCCCCCAGGTTAAATCTCACCTTCCCCTCTCCTTCGGAGACCTCTTCCCGTTCCATGTCCTTTGTCCCTTGATGACCTTTCCGCTTCCACTCTCCCTCGGGAACCTCACCACGTTCCTTCTCAATCGGGACCCAGCCACGTCCCAGCCCCTCGGGGGAACACTCCCTGTCCCCTCTCCATCGGGAACCATTCCCGTCTCCTCTGCCTGTCCCCTCTCCCAGTCACCTCGCCCTGTCCCCTCTCACAGTCACCTCTCCCTGTCCCCTCTCCATCTGGAATCACTCCCTGTCCCCTCTCCCAGTCACCTCTCCCTGTCCCCTCTCCATCTGGAATCACTCCCTGTCCCCACTCCCTGTCCCCACTCCCTGTCCCCTCACCCTGTCCCCTCTCATAGTCCCCACTCCCTGTCCCCTCTCCCAGTTCCCTGTCCCCGGCCCCTCTCCCCGGCCCCTCTCCCAGTCCCCTCTCCCAGTCCCGTCTCCCCATCCCCTCTCCCAGTCCCCTCTCCCAGTACCCTGTCCACGACCCCTCGCACCGTCCCCTCTCCCCGTCCGCACTCCCCGTCCCCTCTCCCCGTGCCCCCTCCCCGTCCCCTCTCCCCGTCCCCTCTCCCCGTCCCCACTCCCCTTCCCCACTCCCCGTCCCCTCTCCCCTTCCCCTCTCCCCGTCCCCTCTCCCTGTCTCCTGCCGCGGGTGGAGCTCTCCCCATCCCCTCTCCCTAGGGGACCTCTCCCCATCTCCTCTCCCAGGGAATCTCTCCCCGATCCCTCTTGCACAGAGACTACTCCCTGGCCCGTCTCCCTCGGGGACCTCTCCCTCTCACCTCTCCCCCGTGGACCTCTCCCTCTCACCTCTCCCCCGTGGACCTCACCCTCTCACCTCTCCCTCCGGGACCTCACCCTGTCCCCTCTCCCTCGCGGGCCTCTACCCGGCCCCACTACCTCAGGGACCTCTCCCTGTCCCCTCTCCTTCGGGGACATCTCCCTTTCCCCTCTCTCTCGGGAGCCTCTCCCTGGCCCCATTACATCAGGGACCTCTCCCTGACCCCTCTCCATCGGGGAGATCTCCCTGTCCCCTCTCCCTTTTCCCTCCCCCTCGGGGTAATTTCCACATCCCCTACCCCACGGGGTCCTCTCCCCGTCCCCGCTCCCGTGAGGGCTTGTCCCCGTCCCCTTTTCCCCAGGGACCTCTCCCTCTCCCCTCACCCTCGTGGGCCTCTCCCCGCCCCATCACCCTTGTGAATCTCTTCCTGTCCCCTCTACCTCTTGGACTTTCCCAGTCCCCTCTCCCTTGGGTAAATCTCCCCGTCTCCTCTCCCTCCTCCCGCCCGTCTCACTTTCCCCTCCTCCTATGCCTCCTCCCGCCCATCTCACTCTCTCCGGCCACTCTCCCCGGCCCCTCACTCTCCCCGACCCCTCTCCCTGAGCCCTTTCACTCTCCCCGCCCCCTCTCCCCACACCCTCTCCCTCTCGCCATCCCCTATCCCTCTCCCCACTCCCTCTGCCTCCCCCCGCCCCCTCTTCCAGCCCCCTCTCCCCTCACTTTCGCCTCGACACCTGTCTCTCTCCCGACACCCTCTCCCTCTCACCATCCCCTCTCCCTGTGCCCGCTCCCTCTGCCTCTCCCTGCCCGCTCTCCACGCCCGCTCTCACTGCCCCCTCTCCACTCTCCCTCTCCCCGCCCCATCTCCCTCTCCCCACCCTCTCTTCCTCTCCCCACTCCCACTTCCTCTCCCCGCCCCCTCTCTCTTTCCCCACCTCCTCTCCTTCTTCCCACCCCATCTCCATCCCTACAGCCCGTCTCCCTCTCCCTGCCCCCTATCTCTCTCCCTGTCCCCTGTCCCTCTCACCGCCCCCTCTCCCTCTCCCCCCCCCTCTCACTCCGGCCACCACATCTCCTTCTCCACGCCTCTGCGCCCCATCCCCTCCAACTCTCCCCGCCCCTCTCACTCTCCCTCTCCCCAAACCCTCTCACTCTGGCCGCCCCTTCGCCTTCTCCCAAGTTCCGCGCCCCATCCCATCCCTCCAACTCTCCGCCCCCTCTCCCTCTCCTCGCCCCTTCTGCCTCTCCCCTCTCCCTCGGGGACATCGCCCTGTCTCCTCTCCCAAGGGGTCCTCTCCACGTCCCCTCTCCCTCGAGGAACTCTCCCCGTCTACACTCCCTCGCGGACCTCTCCCCGTCCCCTCTCCCTCGGGGACCACTCGCCGATCCCTCTCCCTCGGTGTCCTCACCCTATCCTCTCTCCCTCGAGGACCTCTCCCAGTCCACTATCCTTAGGTACCTAACCCCGTCCCCTCTCCATTGGGGACCTCTCCCCATACCCTCTCCTTGGGAGTCATCTTCCCACCCCTTCTCTGTCGGGCGCAACTCCCTGTCCCCTTTCTGTCGAGGACCTCGCAACATCCGTTCTGCCTCATGGAACTCTCACCATCCAGTCTCCCTTGGGGAGCTTTCACGTTCGTTCCTCCATCGGTGAAATCTGCCTCTCCCGTCTCCCTCGGAGGCCTCTGCCTGTCACGTCTCCCTGTCCCCTCTCCCTTAGGTATGATTATCTATCATCTCTCCTCTTCCACTCTCCCTCTGAGAACTATTCCCGTCCCGTCTACCTCGGAAACCTCTCCCTTTCAACTCTCCCTGGTCCCTCTCACTCGGGGAGCACTGCACGTCACCTCTGCCTTGGGGTCCTGTCACTTATCCCTCTACCTCGGAGGTCTCTCCCCGTCTACTCCCCATCCCTTCTGCATTTGAGCTCCCAGCCCGTCCCATCTCCCTCGGGGCTTCTCACCGTCCTCTCTCACTCGGGGACGTCCTGCCTTCCCCTCTACCTTGTGCATGTCTCCCCGTCCACTCCCGCTCGTTGACCTGTCCCTGCCAAACTCCCTCACGGTCCCCGCCCACTCCCCTCTCATTCGTGGGCATCTCCCATCCCCTCTCCCTCGGCGTCATCTCCACGTTCCCTCTCCATTGGAGACCTCCCCATGTCCCCTCTCCTTCGGAGACCTCCTCATGTCCTCTATCCCTCGGGGGCCTTTCCCTTTCACCTCTCCCCGTCCCCTCTCCATCGGTGAACTCTCCCCGACTTGGTCGATTGGGGGCCTCATCCTGTTCCCTATCCCAAGGGGTCCTCACACCGTCCCCTCTCTCTCCGGGTTTCACACCATCTACACTCCCTGTTCCCTTAGCCTCGAGGACCTCTCACCATCTCCTCTCCTTTGGGGAGCTCTCCCCATCCCCTCTCCCTCGGGGACATCTCACTGTCTCTTCTCCATCCACGACATTCCCCAATCACAATACCCTCGGGGATACCTCCTTGTCACCTCCCACTCGGGAACCGCTCCCCATCACCCCTCGGCATCCCCTCCCCTTGGGATCCTCTCACTTTCACGTCTCCTTGTCTGCTCTTCTTCGGTGTCCCCTCCCTGTCCCCTCTTCCTCGGGGACCTCTCTCCATCCCCTATCCTTTGGGGACCTCTCCACATCCTTTCTCCCTCGAGGACTTCTCCATGTCACCTCTCCCACGGGAATCTCTAACTGTCCCTTCTCCTATGGAGATCTCTCCCTGACATCTCAACCCGTCCAATCTCCCTCGGTGAACTCTCCCCATCCCCTCTATATCGGGGACCTCTCCCTGGCCCCTTTCACTCGGGGACCACCCGCCGTCACCCCTGCCTCAGAGTCCTGTCCCTTATCCCTCTCCCTCGGAGATCTCTTTCTGCCTACTTCCCATTCATTCTCCATTTGAGCCCTCTGCCCGTCCCGACTCCATCGTGGGTTCTCTCCCCGTCCCCCCTCCCCTCACTGTCCCATCTCTCTGTCCCCTCACACCTTCCCCTCTCCCTCGTGGACCGCCCCGGCCCTATCCATGAGGGGTTGCTCACCGTCCCTCTCCCTTGGGGATCTATCCCCATCCCCTCTCCTCGGGAACCTCTCCCTGTCTACAGTCCATCGGGGACATCTCCCAATCCCCTCTCCCTCGGGATCATTCCCAGTTCGTTCTCATTCGGGAAACTCTCTCCCTCCCCTACCCTAGGGAGAATTCTGGCTTTCCCCTCTCCCTTGCGGACCTCTCCCTGTCCCCTCTCCCTCACGGACCTCACCCTGTCCTACTTCCTTGGGCACCTCTCCCTCACCCTGATTCCTCGGGCACCTCTCTGTCCCCTCTCGCTTGGGGACCTGTCCACGTCCTCTGCACCGGGGGGACCTCTTCCCGTTCCTTCTCCCTCGAGGTCCTATCCCTGCCCCTCTTACCGTCCCCTTCTGCCGTCCTGTCTCAATCCAGGATCTCTATTTGTCTCCTACCCGGGGTGGGGGGTGGGGGAACTCTTACCGGCCCCTCTCCTTCGGTCATCTCTTCCCGTTCCATGTCCTTTTTCCCTGACCCTAGATGACCTGTCCGCTTACCCTCTCCCTCGGGAACCTCTCCCCGTTCCTTCTCAATCTGGACCCCTCCGCGTCCCAGCCTCTCGAGGGAATTCTCCCGGTCAACACTCCATCGGGAACCACTCATTGTCCCCTCTCCCTGTCCGCTTCCCTGTCCCCTCTCCCCGTCCCCTCTCCCTGTCCCCCTCTCCCTTTCCACTCTCCGTGTCCCCTCTCCCCGTCCCCTCTCCCCGTCCCCTCTCCCCGTCCCCTCTCCCTGCCCCACTCCCCGTCCCCTCTCCCCGTCCCCTCTCCCGTCCCCTCTCCCTGCCCCCACTCCCCGTCCCCTCTCCCCGTTCCCTCTCTCCCCGTCCCCTCTCTCCCCGTCCCCTCTCCCCGTCCCTTCTCCCCGTCCCTCTCCCTGCCCCCACTCCCCGTCCCCTCTCCCCGTCCCCTCTCCCCGTCCCCTCTCCCTGTCCCCTCTCCCTGTCCCCTCTCCCTTTCCACTCTCCCCGTTCCCTCTCTCCCCGTCCCCTCTCTCCCCGTCCCCTCTCCCCTCCCCTCTCCCCGTCCCTTCTCCCCGACCCTCTCGCCGTCCCCACTCCCTGTCCCCACTCCCTGTCCCCACTCCCTGTCCCCTCTCCCAGTCCCCAATCCCTGTCCCCTCTCACTGTCCCCGCACACTCTCCGTCTAACAGCCGCATCTCCCTCTCTCCACTCTCCCTCTCACCGCCCCCACTCGCCGCTTCCTCCCCCTCCCCAACCCCTCTCCCCGCCCGCTCCACCTCTCCCCGCCCCCGCTCCCTCTCCCCACCCCCTAACCCTCCCCAAGCCTTTCTCACTCTCCCTGCCCCCTCTCCCCGGGCACTCTCCCTCTCCCAGACTCCTCTTCCTCTGCCCGAGCCCACTGCCTCTCCACGCCCCTCTCAATCTGCCCACCCAATCTCAATCTACCTGCCCCTTTTTCCCGCTCCCTCTCCCCGCATCTTATCCCCGCCCCCTCGCCACGCAATTTCACACTTCCCACTCTACATCTTCCCGCCCTACCGCCTCAACCCGCGTGCACTGCCTCTACCTGCCCCCTCTCCACATCCCCACTCACAATCCTCAACTCCCTCCCACCACCCTCTCACTCCCCCCGCCCATCTCACTCTGCCCTCCCCCTCTCCCTCCTCCTGCCCGTCTCACTCTACCCGCCCCCTATCCCCGCCCCCTCTCACTCTCCCCAGCCACACTCCTTCTCCCCACTCCCTCTACACGCACCCTATCCATTTTCCCGCCCCTCCTTCGCGACCCCTCTCACCACGCCCTCTCCCCTCAACCTCTCCCTGCTCCCTCTGCCTCTCCCCGACAGCTCTCCCTGCCCCCTCTCACTCTCATCGCACCGTTCCCCTCCCCCTCTCCCCGCCCCTTTCACTCTACACGCGCCCTCTCCCGTTCCTTGCCCCCTCTCGCCGACCCCTCACCCTCTCCCCACCACCTCTAAACTCTCCCCACCTCCTCTCTCAAACTTCCCGCCCTCTCTCCCTCTGCCCACCACCTCTCCCTCTCCCCGCTCCCTCTGCCTCTCCCCGACACCTCTCGCTACCCTCTCTCACTCTCATCGCACCCTTCCCCACCACCTCACCCTCTCCCCGCTCCCTCTCCCTCTCCCCGACACCTCTCGCTACCCTCTCTCACTCTCATCGCACCCTTCCCCACCCCCTCTCCCTCTCCATCTCCCCGCCCCCTCACTCTCCATGGGCCCTCTCCCGTTCCTTACCCACTCCCCCCGACCCCTCTCACTCTCCCCACCACCTCTCCACTCTCCCCGCCTCCTCTCTCAAACTTCCCGCCCCTCTCCCTCTGCACCAACTCTCCCTCTCGTAGCCCCCTCTCCTTCTCCCCGACCCCTCTCCCTCGCTCCGCCCCCTCTCCCTCTCCCAGCCTCCTCTCTCACACTTCCCGCCCTCTCTCAATCTCCCCACATCCTCTCCCTCTCCCCACACCCTCTCGATCTCCCCGCCCCATCTCCCTCTCTCCGCCCCCTCTCCCCGCCCCCTCCCTCTCCACACCCCTTCTCACCATCTCCTCCCGCTCTCACTCTCCCTGCCCCCTCACAATCTGCTCGCACCCTGAATCTCTTCCCGCCCCATCTCACTCTCCCCGATCCTCTACCCTCTCCCCGCCACAGCTCCCTCTCACCGCCCCCTCTACCTCTCTCCGCCCCCTCTCCCTCTCCCCGCCCCGTCTTTCCACCTCCTCTCTCACTCATTCCGCCCCCTCTCACTCTCCCCGCTCCCTCTCACTCTCCTTGCACCCACTACCTCTTCCCGCCTCATCTCCCTCTCTTCGCCCCCTCTCACTCTCTCCGCCCCTCTCCCTCTCCCCACCACATCTCAGTCTCTCTGCCCCCACTCCCTCTCTGCGACCCCTCTCACTCTCCCTGCCCCATCTCCCACTCACTGCCCCCCTTATCCCCGCCCCAACCCTCTCCCCTCTCCCTCTCACCGCCCATTCTCCCCGCCCGCTCTCCCTCTGCCCACCCCCTCTCCCTCTACCCGCCCCCTCAAGCTCTCCCCACCACCGCTCCCTGTTTCCGCCCCCTCCCGCTCACCGCCCCGCCCTCTCCCCGACCCCGCTCAATCTCCACGCACCCTCTCCCTCACGCCACCCCCTCTCCCCCGCCCCCTCTCCCCGCCCACTCTCCCTCTCCCAGCCCACTCTCCCCGCCCCCTCTCCCCGCCCCCTCTCTCCGCCTCCTCTCCCTCTCCCAGCCCCCTCTCCCTAACCCCGCCCAGTCTCCCTATCCGCTCTCCCTTTCACCGTCCCCTCTCCCTCTCCTTGCTGCCTCTGTCTCTCCCCGCCCCCTCTCCCTCTCCCCGCCCCTCTCCTTCTCCCCGCCCCCTCCGTCGCCCCGCCTACTCTCTCCCTCCACGCCCCGCCCCCTCGCCCCGCCCCTTCTCCCCGCCCCCTCCCTCGCCCCGCCTCCTCCCTCGCCCCGCCTCCTCCCTCGCCCCGCCTACTCTCTCCCTCCCCTCCCACACCCTCGCCCCGCCCCCTCCCTGACCATTCTCCCCGCCCCCTCTCCTTCTCCCCGCCCCCCTCCCTCTCCCCGCCCCCTCTCCTTCTCCCCGCCCCCCTCCCTCTCCCCGCCCCCCTCCCTCTCCCCGCCCCCCTCCCTCTCCCCGCCCCCCTCCCTCTCTCCGCCCCTTCTCCACGCCCCCCCTACTCTCTCTCCCCTCTCCCTCTCACCGCCCCCTCTCCCTGTCCCTCTCAGTTCTCTCCACATAATTACTTACTTTGTTCCTCGCTCAAAAACCACAAATGTGCAGCTCGCTCCCATTCCGCGCATGTGCAGCTCGCTCCCATTCTGCGCATGTGCAGCTCGCTCCCATCCCGCGCATGTGCAGCTCGCTCCCATTCCGCGCATGTGCAGTTCGCTCCAATTCTGCGCATGTGCAGCTCGCTCCGATTCCGCGCATGTGCAGTTCGCTCCCATCCTGCTCATGGGCATCGCGCTCCCAGACGAGATCAATTCTGGAAGAGGAGGTTTTCAGGTTAATGGGTTAGAACAGGAGCGGAGTTGGATTAATTGTAAAGATCATTCAAAGAGCTAGTGGAAAAAGTAATCGACCAAACGGCCTCACTCTGAGCTGTATCATTCTTTAAGCCTATGATTGTGTGATTGTTGTTTCAGTTCTGGTGGATGGAAGATCCCAGACACTGCTCTCCCAATGTCTCACTGCTCCACAGAACAGCCAGGCTGGTTAAATGGTAATTACAGACTTTCTAATATCAGATTTACATTCACTGTCCAGCACTGTTCACATCCCTTACATTCTTCAATATTTATAAACCTCATTTCAGGTTCACATCCCACCCTGGCACAGGGGGTGGTAACCAGGACAGTTTGTTTTAACACGGGTTGGAATCCCTGCGGCTGGACCCGAGAGATAAAGATTAAAAACTGCAGCAGTTACTTCGTTTATGAGCTGAAGCCGCCGCCATTCTGTAATGCTGCTTATTGCACAGGTACATTGCTGTTTATAAATGACCCAGGAGGGTGAGTCTGGATGTGCCGGGTCATTAACAGTAATACAAGAAGCCACACACACCTCTCCTTTTAGTCACTGTGACTCAGGAATTCAGTGCCTGAGGGATTTAGCAACTGTGGGGAGCGGGATGCAGAGACTGAGGTGGGTGGGATGCAGCGACTGATGGGAGTGGGATGCTGTGATTGAGGGGAGGTGGGTTGCATTGACTGAGGGTCCTCATTAACGCCATTGAGAACTGGTCCCCAAAGCACGGTAACACTGAACACTAAACTCCACAAACAGTGAACCCCCAAATCCAAACTTCACTGAACCCCAAACCCCACAAACACTGAACACACAATCCACACTTACATTGAGCCCCAAAACCCCAATAACACTGAGCCCCCAAACCCCAGTAACACTGAGCCCCCAAACCCCACTAATACTGAACTCCTGATCCCCACTAATAATGAACTCCTGAACCCCAATAACACTAAGCCCCCAAGCCCCAGTTACACTGAGCCCCCAAAACCCACTAACACTGAGACCCCAAACCCCACTAACACTGAACCCCCAAGCCCCACTAACACTGAGACCCCAAACCCCACTAACACTGAGACCCAAACCCCACTAACACTGAGCACCCAAACCCCACTAACACTGAGCCCCCAAACCCCAGTAACACTGAGCCCCCAAACCCCCCTAACACTGAGACCCTAAACCCCATTAACACCGAGCCCCCAAACCCCACTAACACTGAACTCCTAAACCCCACTGACACTGAGCCCCAAAACCCAACTAACACTGAGCCCCCAAACCTGACTAACACTGAGCCCCCAAACACGACTAACACTGAGCCCCCAAAACCCACTAACACTGAGACCCAAAACCCACTAACACTGACACCCCAAAACCCACTAACACTGAGCCCCTAAACCCCACTAATGCAGAGCCCCCAAACCCCACCAACACTGAGACCCAAACTCCACTAACACTGAGCCCCCAAACCCCACTAACACTGAACACCCAAACCCCACTAACACTGAGCCCCCAAACCCCACTAACACTGAGCCCCCAAACCCCACTAACACTGAGCCCCCAAACCCCACTAACACTGAGGCCCAAAATCCCACTAACACTGAGCCCCCAAACCCCACTAACACTGAGCCCCCAAACCCCACTAACATTGAGCCCCCAAACCCCACTAACACTGAGCCCCCAAACCCCACTAACACTGAGCCCCCAAACTCCACTAACACTGAGCCCCCAAACTCCACTAACACTGAACCCCCAAACCCCACTAACACAGAGCCCCCAAACCCCACTAACACTGAGCCACCAAACCCCACTAACACTGAGCCCCCAAACCCCACTAACACTGAGCCCCCAAACCCCACTAGCACTGAGACCCCAAATACCACTAACACTTAGACCCCAAACCCCACTAACACTTAGCCCCCAAACCCCACTAACACTGAGCCCCTAAACCCCATTAACACTGAGCCCCCAAACCCCACTAACACTGAACCCCAACGTTGCATTAACACTGAACCCCCAAACCTCACTAACACTGAGCCCCCAAAAACCACCAACAATGAGCACACAAACCCGACTAACACTGAGCCTCCAAACCCAACTAACACTGGGCCTCCAAACCCCACTAACACTGAGCCTCCAAACCCCACTAACAATGAGCCCCCAAACCCCACTAACACTGAGCCCGCAAACCCCAGTAACACTGAGCCCCCAAACCCCACTAACACTGAGCCCCCAAACCCCACTAATACTGAGGTCCCAAACACCACTAACACTGAGACCCGAACCCCAATAATACTGAGCCCCGACAACCCACTAAAATTGAACTCCTGAACCCCACTAACACTGAACCCCGAAACCCCACTAACACGGAGAACCAAACCCCACTAACACTGAGCCCCCAAACACCCCAAACACGGAGCCTCCAAACCCCACTAACATTGAACTCCTGAACCCCACTAACACTGAGCCCCCAAACCCCACTAACATTGAACTCCAAAACCCCACTAACACTGAGCCCCCAAAACCCACTAACACTGAGCTCCCAAACCCCACTAACACTGAGCTCCCAAACCCCACAAACACTGAGACCCCAAACCGCAGTAACACTGAGCCCCCAAACCACACTAACACTGAGCCCACAAACCACACTAACACTGAGCCCCCAAACGCCACTAACACTGAGCCCCAAAACCCCACTAACCCTGAGCCTCCAAACCCCACTAACACTGAATCCCAAACCCCACTAACACTGAGCACCCAAACCCCACTAACACAGAGCCCCCAAACCACACTTACACTGAGCCTGCAAACCCAGTTAACACTGAGACCCAAACCCCACTAACACTGAGCCCCCAAACCCCACAAATTCTCAGCCCCCAAACCCCACTAACACTGAGACCCCAAACCCCACTAACACTGAACTCCTAAACCCCACTAACACTGAGCCCCCAAACCCCATTAACACTGAGCCACAAAAACCCCACTAATAATGAGCCCCCAAACCCCACTAACACTGAACCCCCAAACCCCACTAACACTGAACTCCTAAACCCCACTAACACTGAACTCCTAAACCCCACTAACACTGAGCCCCCAAACGCCATGGACACTGAGCCCTCAAACCCCAGTAACACTGAGACCCAAACCGCACTAACACTGAGCCCCCAAACCCCACTAACACTGAACTCCTAAACCCCACTAACACGGAGAACCAAACCCCACTAACACTGAGCACCCAAACACCCCTAACACGGAGCCTCCAAACCCCACTAACATTGAACTCCTGAACCCCACTAACACTGAACCCCCCAAACCCCACTAACACTGAGCCCCCAAACCCCACTAACATTGAACTGCAAAACCCCACTAACACTGAGCTCCCAAACCCCACTAACACTGAGCCGCCAAACCCCACTAACACTGAGCCCCCAAACCCCACTAACACTGAGCCCCCAAGCCACACTAACACTGAGCCCCCAAACGCCACCAACACTGAGCCCCCAAACCCCACTAACACTGAGCCCCCAAACCACACTAACACTGAGCCCCCAAACCACACTAACACTGAGCCCCCAAACCACACTAACACTGAGCCCCCAAACCCCACTAATGCTGAGCCCCCAAACCCCACTAACACTGAGCACCCAAACCCCAATAATCCTGAAACCCAAACCCCACTAACACTGAGCCCCCAAACCCCACTAACACTGAGCCCCCAAAACACACTAACACTGGGCCCCCAATCGCCACCAACACTGAGCCCCCAAACCCCACTAACACTGAGCCCCTAAACCACACTAACACTGAGCCCCGAAACCACACCAACACTGAGCCCCCAAACCACACTAACACTGAGCCCCCAAACCACACTAACGCTGAGCCCCCAAACCCCACTAATGCTGAGCCCCCAAACCCCACTAACCCTGAGCACCCAAACCCCAATAACCCTGAAACCCAAACCCCACTAACACTGAGCCCCCAAACCCCACTAACACTGAGCCCCCAAACCCCACTAACACTGAGCCCCCAAACCACACTAACACTGAGCCCCCAAACCACACTAACACTGAGCCCCCAAACCCCACTAACACTGAGCCCCCAAACCACACTAACACTGAGACCCCAAACCACACTAACACTGAGCCCCCAAACCACACTAACACTGAGCCCCCAAACCACACTGACGCTGAACCCCCAAACCCCACTAATGCTGCGCCCCCAAACCCCACTAACACTGAGCACCCAAACCCCACTAACCCTGAAACGCAAACCCTACTAACACTGAGCTCGCAAACACCACTAATACTGAACTCCTAAACCTCACTAACAATGAGCCCCCAAACCCCACTGATAATGAGCCCCCAAACCCCACTAACACTGAACCCCCAAACCCCACTAACACTGAGCTCCCAAACCCCACTAACACTGAGCCCCCAAACACAACTAATACTGAGCCACCAAACCCCACTAACACTGAGCCCCCAAACCCCACTAACACTGAACCCCCAAACTCCACTAACACTGAACTCCTAAACCCCACTAACACTGAGCCCACAAACCCCACTAACACTGAACTCCTAAACCCCACTAACACTGAGCCCCCAAACCCCACTTACACTGAACTCCTAAACCCCACTAACACTGAGACCCAAACCCCACTAACACTGAGCCCCCAAACCCCACTCACAGTGAACACCTGATCCCCACTATCACTGAACTCCCAAACCCCACTGACACTGAGCGTCCAAACCCCACTAACACTGAGCCCCCAAACCACACTAACACAGAGCCCCCAAACCACACTAACACTGAGTCCCCAAACCCCACTTACACTGAGCCCCCAAACCCCACTAACACTGAGCCCCCAAACCACACTAACACAGAGCCCCCAAACCCCACTAACACTGAACTCCTAAACCCCACTAACAATGAACCCCCAAACCCCACTAACAATGAACCCCCAAACCCCACTAACACTAAGCCCCCAAGCTGCATTAACACTGAGCACCCAAAGCCCACTACCACTGAACCCCCAAACCCCACTAACACTGAGCCCCCAAACTCCACTAACACTGAGCCCCCAAACCCCACTAACACTGAGCCCCTAAACCCCATTAACACTGAGCCCCTAAACCCCATTAACACTGAGCCCCCAAACCCCACTAACACTGAGCCCCCAAACCCCAGTAACACTGAACCCCCAAACCCCACTGACACTGAACCCCAAAACCCCACTAACACTGAACCCCCAATCACAACTTGCACTGATCCCGCAATCCCCTCTAACACTGAACTCCAAAACCCCACTAACACTGAACCCCCAATCACAACTTGCACTGAACCCGCAATCCCCACTAACACTTAACCCAAAGCCCCACTAACAGTGAAAACCCAATCCCCACTAACACTGAACCTCCGATAGCCACTAACACTGAACCCTCAATCACAACTTACACTGAACTCGCAATCCCCACTAACACTTAACCCAAACCCCCACTAACACTGAACCTCCGATTCCCACTAACACTGAACCCCCAATTCCCACTAACACTGAACCCCGAGCCGCGCTAACTCGGAGACCCCAAACCGAACAAGCAATCTTCACCTAAATTTGTCTAAGACGGAACCTCCATACCCCAGAAACACTGAACCCCTAAACCACAAAACTGAACCCCAAACCCTAAAAGACTGAAACCCCACAAACACTGAGACCCAAAACCCCACTAACATTGAACCCCCAATCCCCAAAACACTGATACTCCAGGCATAGAAATATACATATAACATAGGAGCAGAAGTAGGGCATTCGACACTTCGAGCCTGCTCCGCCATTCATGATGATCATGGCTAAACAGCCAACTCAATAGCCTGCTCCCACTTTCTCCCCATACCCTTTGATCCCTTTCACCTAAGAGCTATATCTAACTCCTTCTTGAAAACATGCAATATTTTGACCTCATCTACTTTATGTGGTAGCGAATTCCACAGGCTCACCACTCTCTAGGTGAAGAAATGTCTCCTCATCTCAGTCCTAAATGATCGACCCCATATCCTCAGACTGTGCCTCCTGGTTTTTGGACTGCCCCACCATCGGGAACAACCTTCCTGCATCTACCCTGTCTGGCCCTGATTGATTTTTATAGCTTTCTATGAGATCCCCCTTCATTCTTCTGAACTCCAGCGAATATAATCCTAACTGAGTCAATCTCTCCTCATATGCCAGTCCCACAATCCCAGGAATCAGTCTGACAAACCTTCGCTGCTCTCCCTCTATAGCAAGAACATCCATTCTCAGATAAGGATACCAAAACTGCAACCAACATTTCATGCGTTTTCTCACCAAGGCCCTGTATAATTGCAGCAAGACATCCTGCTCCTGTACTGGAATCCTCTCGCTATAAAGGCTAAACTACCATTGGCTTGCTTTACCGCCAGCTGCACCTGCTTGCTTCCCTTCAGCGACTGGTGGACGAGAACACCTAGGTCTCATTGCACATTTCCATCTCTCAATTTATAGCCATTTAGCTAATAATCTGCCTTCCTGTTTTATTCTTTCAAATTGGATAACCACACATGTATCCACATAAAAATGCATCTGCCATTCATTTGCCAATTGACTCAGCTTCTCCAAATCAAACTGAAGCATTTCTGCATCTCCCTCGCAGCTCACCCTCCCACCCAGCTTTGTGTGAACTACAAATTTGGAGATATTATATTTAGTTCCCTCATGTAAATCATTCAAATATATTGTTAATAGCTGGGGTCCCCGCACCGTTCATTGCGGTACACCATTAGTCGCTGCCTGCCGTTGGGAAAAAGACCCGTTTATTCCTACCCTTTTTTTCCTGTCTGCCAATCCGTTTTCTATCCATCCCAATACATTACACGCAATCCCATGTGCTTTAATTCTACACAATTATCTCTTATGTGGGACTCTTTCGAAAGCCTTCTGAAATCCCAAATAACCCACATCCACTGGCTGCCCCTCATCAACTCTATTGGTTACATTTTCAAAAAAATCCAGTAGATTTGTAAAACATGCTTCCCTTTTCGTAAATCCATGCTGACTCTGTCTGATTTTACCACCGTTTTCCTAGTGCTCAGCTATTAAATCCTTTCTAATGGGCTCAAGAATTTTCCCCACTACCGACGTCAAGCTGACAGGTCTATAATAACATGTTTTCTCTCTACATTTCCTTTTAAATGCTCGAGTTATATTAGCTACCCGCCAATCTGTAGGAACTGTTCCAGAGTCTATAGAATCTTGGAAGATGGCCACCAATGCATCCATTATTTCTAGGACTCTTTCTTTAAGTACTAGGGATGTAGGCCCTGGGGTTTATTGGCCTTCAATTCCATCAATTTCTCCAACATCCTTTCCCTACCTTTACCCATTTCTTTCAGTTCCACCCTCTCACTAAACCCTGTGTTCCCCAGCATTCCTCATATGTTATTTGTGTCCTGCTTTGTGAAGACAGAACTAAAGTATGTATTTACTTCTTCAGCCATTTCTTTGTGCCCCATTATAAATTCCTCTGTTTCTGACATTAGGGGACCTACATTGGTCTTCACCAATATTTACTCTTCACACGCCGATAGAAACATTTACAGTCACTTTTTATGTTCGCCGCAAACTTACTTTCTCACTCTATTTCTCTCTTTTTAAACAATCCCTTGGTCCTCCTTTGCTGAATTCTTAAGTGCTCCCAATCCTCAGGTCTGTAGGTTTTATCTAACCAATGTGTGTGCTTCTTGCGTCGGTCTAATACTATCTCTATATTCCCTCGTAAGCCATGTTTGGGCCAGATTTCCTATTTAACTATTGCGCCAGACAGGAATAAACAATTGTTGCAATTGACCCATACACCCTTTGAACGTTTGACACTGCCTATCGACTGTCATCCCTTTAATTAACATTTCCCAATCCATTATTTAAGGTCCAGGAACCTCGTCTCAAAATCAAATACGTCACTCTCCAACTTAATGAAGAAACCAAACATATTATGTTTGCTCACCCACAAGGGGCCTTGCACAACTAGTTTGCCAATTATTCCTTTCTCATTACACAATTACCCAGCCGAGGATCGCCATTTCTCTATTTGGTTCCTCAATGTTTTAGCCCAGAAACAACATCCCAAATACACTCCAGGAATTCCTCCTCTACGGTAGTGTTACTAATTTGATTTGCCCAATCAATATTCAGATTAAAGTCACCCATAATTACAAATGTTCCTTTATTGCATGCATCTCTAATTTCCTGTTTAGCGCTATTCCCAACATCAACACTACAGTTTGTGGGTCTATATACAACCCCCATTAATGTTTTTTCCCCTTGGTGTATCTCAGCTCTACCCATACAGATTCCACATCGTCAAAGCAAATTTATTTCCTCACTATTGTGTTAACTTCCTCTTCAACCAGCAATGCAACTCCACCACCTTTTCCTTTTTGTCTGTCCTCTCTAAATATAGAATACCCCTGGATGTTCAGTTCCAATCACATGTCCCCCTGCAGCCATGTTTCCATAATCCCGACTATATCCCACCTGTTTACATCTGTTTGCTCAGTTAATTCATCCACTTTATTGCGAATGCTCCTTGAACTAAGGCACAAAAGCTTTGAGACGTGTCTTATTTTACATTACTTGTCCCTTTTCCATTATATTTCACTGAGGCCCTGTTTGATTCTTGCCCTTATTTCTCTGGCTATCACTTTTCTTATTCCCCTTTCTGTCTTTTGTTCTTGTCTTAGATTCCCCCTCCTCTGACTCCTTACAAAGCTTCCCAACGCACTGCCATTTTGGTTTGAACCCTCCCAAGTCACTCTATCAAATATTCCCCTTGGACATCTGTCCTGGCCCTGCCCAGGTGAAATCGTCCAGATTCTAATGGTCCCAACCCTCTGAGAACCGGTCCCAATGCCCCAGGAATCTGAAACCCTCCCATTCACACAGTCTCTTCGGCCACGTATTCATCCGGTATATCCTGCTATTTCTACTCGGACCAGCATGTGGCACTGGTAGTAAACCTGAGATCACTACTTTTGAGATTCTACTTTCAACGCACTTCCTAACTCCCTGTACTTTGTTTTTAGGACCTCATCCCTAAGTCTTTTGTATCAATGTGCACCACGACCACTGACTGTTCACCCTCCTCTTTCAGTATGTCCTGTAGCCGCTTTGAGACATTGTTGACCCTAGGACAAGGGCGGCAACATACCATCCTGGAGTCTCGTTTTGCGGCCAACTAAACGGCTATCTATTCCCCTTACAATTGAATCCGCTGTAACTATTGCATTCCCACACTTTTTACTCCTCCCCTATGTAGCAGAGCAAACCACGGTGCAACTAATTTGGCTGTTGCTGCTTTCCCTGAGAGGCCAAATCCCCCAACAGTATCCAAAGAGGTATATCTGTTTTGCAGGGAAATAGACACAAGGGTTTCTTGCACTACCTGCATAGTCCCCTTGATCTACATGGTGGTTACACAGACCCTTCCTGCCTGAGGACTCTTAGCCCGCGGTGCAACCACCCTCTATACATGCTATCCACGCTAGTCTCCACATCGTGGATGCTCCACAATGTCCCCAGCTGCCGCTCCAGCTCCGAAAACCAGGCTTCCAGGAGCTGCGGCTGTAGACAATTCCTGCACACATACTGGCCCTGGGCACTGGAATTGTTCCCGGCTTCTCACATAGAGCAGGAAGAGCACAGTTTTGAGCTCACTTGCCATTAATTAATCCTTTCAATTAAATTAAATCCTTTGGAAGAGACTTTTTGTCAATTATTGTAGGGCCCTTCTTCCCCGCTCCTCATTGTTGCAGATATAGTCCTTACAAACGATGAGCCACAAAATAACATCATAAACAGTGAACCCTAAAACCACAAAACTGATCCTCTAAAAACCAAAATTAGGAAACCAGTAACAACACAAACGTTGAACCCTCAAGGTCCACTAATACTGAACCTCCAAACCCCACTAACACTGGACCCCCAAATCCCGCTAACACTGAACCCCACAAACCTCAGTAATAATGAACTCCCCAAACCCGACTAACATGGAACCCCCGAACCACATTAACACTGAACACCCAAATCCTACTAACACTGAAACCTCGAATCCCACTAACACTGAACCCCCCAAACCCCACTAAGTTGGAAACCAGAAACCCTACTAATACTGAACCCCAATCGGCATTAAAACCGAACCCCAAATCCCACTAACACTGAAACGCCAAATTCCACTAACACTGAACATGCAAATCGTACTAACACTGCACGTCCAGACCCGATTAACGATGAACCCCAAACATTCACCAACACTGAACCACCCATTAACACTGAACCCCAAAACACTGAATTAGAAAACACTCAACCCCGAAAACACTGAACAACCAGCCCCCCAAAAATAAACCCTAAAACGAGAGTAAGACCGGAACTCCAAACCACATAAAACTCTGTATCCCAAATGCCCCAAAAACTGAACCTCCAAACTCCCTAACACTGAACAGCCAAATCCCACGAACACTGAACCCCCAAACACCCTAACACACAACCCCCAATCCTCACTAACACCGAAACTCCAAGGACCCTAACACTCAAGCCCCAAACCCCACTAACACTGAACCCCCAAGCACCCTAACACTCAACCCCCAAACCTCACTAACACTGAACCCCCAAGCACCGTAACACACAACCCCCAAACCCCACTAACACCGAACCTCCAAGCACCCTAACACTCAACCCCCAAACCCCACTAACACTGAACCCCCAAGCACCCAAATACTCCACCGCCAAAATGCACTAACACTGAACCCCCAAGCACCCTAACACTCAACCCCCAAACCTCACTAACACTGAACCCCCAAGCACCGTAACACACAACCCCCAAACCCCACTAACACTGAACCCCCAAGCACCCAAATACTCCACCGCCAAAATGCACTAACACTGAACCCCCAAGCACCCTAACACTCAACCCCCAAACCGCACTAACACTGAACCCCCAAGCATCCTTACACTCAACCCCCAAACCGCACTAACACTGAACCCCCAAGCACCCTAACACTCAACCCCCAAACCCCACTAGCACTGAACAGAACAAACCTCTTAACACTGAACCCGCAAACCACCTAACTCTGGACACTCAATCCCCACTATCACTGAAGACCACAAACCCCGTTAACGCTGAATCCCACTCAATGACTCCGCCGTTCAAAACTCCCTGTCTTCTTTCAGGCTGAGGTGAGTAACTCGCTTTCCGAACAGACCGCTTTTCTCTTATGCTCTATAATCCCACTTTAAACAAAAGACTCTTGCTTCTCTAACCACGTAACTTACTTGAAACCCTGCTAGGTCCAGGCCAGAATCTGAATCACTCTTTGTCTAAAACTGAACAGGAAACAGCTTTACCGTTCGATTTCTCACACTGAGCCAAATTCACAAACAGTCTCGCTTAGTCTCTGGATTACTCAGGCCAATGCCCCCTTTCACTGACTGTGTCCCCATCACTGGCAGCACATTGTATAAGTCCCTGTCTTATATTGAGCATTGATGTGGCCCTCTCCATCTCAGCTCCTTGCTGCAGTCATCGAAACCTATTCAGGCAATAGTTTGTTCAACTATTTAAATGAATTTAAAATCTGCTAGTTGGAGGCCAGAGCAATCTCTTAC